>NC_054546.1:44427052-44691683 GCF_017654505.1 Polyodon spathula | reverse complement strand
ACAGGCCCTCTGCTGTTTATAACGAGTATTACGCAGTGAATTCAGCAATAGCTTCATTATTTATACACAGCTCTCTCTTAGTTATAGTGTAAATATTATTTTTGATGTATTTTAACAATATATTGAGAATTTCTTTATTTTTGCACAGGGGTAATGTTAACCCAGGTCATTTCAAGGGCAACTGAGCTGTGTTCAGATAAAAATAAATAAATAAATAAATAAAATAAAATTAGTTTTATTACTGTATGTTTACATATAATTCAAAATTTATATTTACATTTGATTTTTGTAGGTTTTCAAACATCCTTTTCATCTTTATTATTTCAGGTTTTTCCAAATGTGTTTCAAACTATGTATGTGACTTGTTTTTATACTTAGCATCGTACAATTCAATTGAAATAAATTCATTAGGCCCTAATATATGGATTTCACATGACTGGGAATACTGGGGATATGCATCTGTTGGTCACAGATACCTTAAAAAAAAGGTAGGGGCATGGATCTGAAAACCAGTCAGTATCTGGTGTGAACACCATTTGCCTCATGCAGCGCGACACATCTCCTTCACATAGAGTTGATCAGGCTGTTGATTGTGGCCTGTGGAATGTTGTTCCACTCCTCTTCAATGTCTGTGCGAAGTTGCTGGATATTGGTGGGAAATGGAACACGTTGTCGTACACGTCGATCCAGAGCATCCCAAACATGCTCAATTAGTGACATGTCCGGTGAGTATGCAGGCCATGGAAGAACTGGAACATTTTCAGCTTCCAGGAATTTTGTACAGATCCTTGCGACATGGGGCCGTGCATTATCATGCTGAAATGTGAGGTGATGGCGGCGGATGAATGGCATGACAATGGGCCTCAGGATCTCGTCACGGTATCTCTGTGCATTCAAATTGCCATCGATAAAATGCAATGGTGTTCATTGTCCGTAGCTTATGTCTTCCCATACCGTAACCCCACCGCCACCATGGGGCACTCTGTTCACAACGTTGACATCAGCAAACAGCTTGCCCACATGACGCCATACACGCTGTCTGCCATCTGCCTGGTACAGTTGAAACCAGGATTCATCCATGAAGAGCACACTTCTCCAGCATGCCAGTGGATTTGAAGTTGAGCATTTGCCCACTGAAGTCAGGTCAAGACCCTGGTGAGGACAACAAGCACAAAGATGAGCTTCCCTGAGATGGTTTCTGACAGTTTGTGCAGAAATTCTTCGGTTGTGCAAATAGTTTCATTAGCTGTCCAAGTGGCTGGTCTCAGACGATCCCACAGGTGAAGAAGCCAGATGTGGAGGTCCTGGGCTGGCGTGGTTACACGTGGTCTGCGGTTGTGAGGCTGGTTGGACGTACTGCCAAATTCTCTAAAATGACGTTGGAGGCAGCTTATGGTAGAGAAATGAACATTCAATTCTCTGGCAACAGCTCTGGTGGACATTCCTGCAGTCAGCATGCCAATTGCACGCTCCCTCAAAACTTGAGATATCTGTGGCATTGTGTTGTGTGACAAAACTGCACATTTTAGAGTGGCCTTTTATTGTCCCCAGCACAAGGTGCACCTGTGTAATGATCATGCTGTTTAATCAGCTTCTTGATATGCCACACCTGTCAGGTGGATGGATTATCTTGTCAAAGGAGAAATGCTCACTAACAGGAATGTAAACAAATTTGTGCACAAAATTTGAGAGAAATAAGCATTTTGTGCATATGGAAAATTTCTGGGATCTCCGAAACATGGGACCAACACTTTACATGTTGCGTTTATATTTTTGTTCAGTGTATTTTGTGAGAATTTCTCTCTCGCTCGCTTTGCCCTATATAAATTAAACCCTTCATTTTTCCACTGTTGATATTCTGTTATTTTTGATTGTCTGAGCGAGGATCTTGCTGCAGAAGCAAAGCAGCCGCACACACGAGGGTTTGCTCATAATGTCTGCGTGTCTCAGTGAAACCAGGCCCTTCCTCTATGAAAACATTACACAGCTCAATATGTCTATTTATTAAATGGTTACTTCATATAATCAATTTTTTTCCTAAATATTAAATTTCTTCCCATTTGATATGACATGGTATTTGTTCTGTATATTTATTTCTACTGCAGTTTCTGCTTGGATCATTACTGTGCCGTGATTAATAGATACAAGGAATTTTTTTCAAACCAGACCCACAACACAATGATACAGCATGACTGGTGTTCTCTGATTAAGAGATTTAAATTCATAATTGATAAATTAACACCAGAGTTGTCATTGAAGTCTGGTGTTTGTTTTTTCCCCACAACATCTGTTTGTTTGAATCTGTCAAAGATATAGAAGTGACTCTTTTATTGAATATTTTCAACAGTGATCACCTGCATGTTGTACAAACAGGTGGTCCAGTTGATCCTAACCCTAACTCACCTCCAGGACCCAGATTTGAACCACCATCTTCAGAGAGAGGAAGCCATGGGATTAGTCCCCTGCACCAGCTCCCATAGGAAAGTGTTGGTTCACACTATATATAAGGACACACATCTATTACACAGCAGGGCTCTAAGGTAGCTACCAGGGTAGATGCTGGATGTGTTAAGACAGTGTGGTCTAGTGGTTAAAGTCCAGGACTTGTACCCAGAAAATTGGTGGTTCATCTCCCACTAACTGACTTACCCTGTGACCCTGAGCAAGTCACTTAACCTCCTTGTGCTCAGTCCTGTGGATGAGATGTTAAATCAGTGTCCTATTGTAAGTGACTCTGCATATAACAGTTCACAGTCTACCCTGGTAAAGTGCTTAGTGATGGTGACCCACTGTGAAATAACTGTGTGGCTTCCATAGGAAAATGTTGTTTTTTTTTCTATTTTGTCCCTTGTCAAGGGACACAATATTGTCTGCAAAGTTTCTATTATGATGTAAACTTTCATACCCCCTAGCACTGTACTGTCTCCACTAATTCATTACTACTGATGAAACAACATGAGTGCCAATCCTTCCTCAATAGGCAAAGTTAGCGCTGCTGTTCAGGGCTAAACATGCCTCAGCATTACCAGCAAGCACTCGGGAGCTGGGGAGCAAAGCAGGACAAGAACCTGTATATCTTAGAATTATGGGTGTGAAGTCAGCTCTGTGATTGCTGGCATTTTCTTTATGCAGAAGAAATGGAAGATCAGCATGGAAAGCTACCCCTTAGAGGAAGGACAGCACTCTGATCAAGGACAGGTGGAGGAGCATGAAAAGGCTTCAGAGGCTTCAAGTTGTAGTTTAGTTTGAGCAAATAAAAGCGACACAGCATGTGTGTATATTGCAGCTGCGATTATTGCCTGGTTACTGTGAATAAACATGTATAGATCCCCATTCAGGGCTTGTGTGACAGGATGCTGCATGGTGCTGTGAAGAAGGGAAACGTTCACACAGTATATAATTCAAAATGCCTGGAGTTATTAAAGAAAAAGACTTTAAAGTAAACTAGTCGCTCCTCTACTAGCAATGCTAATGGAAGCCGATACAGGGTCTGCAGATCCCAAAAAAACACACTCTGTTACCTACAATCCTCCTGCACCAAACTGGGCTCCTTTTCAATGGAAAAGTAGAACATGCGCTCATTGCTTCACAGAGCTATTAGTATTTGTTGAGAAAGGATGTATTGTGTGGTTTGTCTTACCAAACACGCACAATGTGAATATCAGTAAACATTTAGCGGTTCTGTGGGGCTGCTCAATGCCTTGCTCAGTGGGTGTGCTGCTGGTTAATCCCGGATTGGAGCATGGCTAGGATCTGGGGCTGCTCAATGCCTTGCTCAGTTGGTGTGCTGCTGGTAAATCCCGGCTTGGAGCATGGCTAGGATCTGGGGCTGCTCAATGCCTTGCTCAGTTGGTGTGCTGCTGGTAAAACCCAGATTGGAGCATGGCTAGGATCTGGGGCTGCTCAATGCCTTGCTCGGTGGGTGTGCTACTGGTAAACCCTGGACTGGAGCATGGCTGGCATCTGGGGCTGCTCAATGCCTTGCTCAGTGGGTGTGCTTCTATTCTTTTACACAAAGAGAGGGGTGAGGGGAGAGGGGGAGAGGGCAGCAGGCAGCAGCAGTATTCCTCAGTCCAGGAGGGACAGCTCCATGCACTCCACAGCCTCAGGGTGAAGCATGCGGGTCGCCAGCTGCTCCATATCATCCAGACTCAACAAGCGCAGGCTCCGCTCGTAATCCTGAGGCAGAGGGAGAGACACGGAGTCACAACTACACGCTGGTCTGCACCTGCATTTCAGAGTCTCTGTGCTTCATCTGCGTGACTGCACAGCTGTGTCTGTGTGTATTGTGTGTGTGTCTGTATATAGCAATGACTGTGTTTGGGACCGATGGAGTAGTGCGAGAGTCTGTGCTCAGAGAGGAGAGATTAAAAGTCATATTAAAAGACTTCATGCAACTTAAAGATGATAAACAATTGAAAACACTTGTAGCTCTTACTGTTTATAGACTTATGTAGAATAACACCAGCAATGCTTCATGTCTATATTAGTGCTAGAAAGCAAAATGCCAATTTCTGGATCACATCTGATACAACGCTGAGCCATCCCTCAGAATTATTTCATTCCAATATTTTTCTTATGCACTGCATTATGGAGGGGAAAGGGGGGTTCTGAACGAGAAACAGAATTTAGTTCCATAAAGTAGCTTTACTCATGTCAAACATGATGCTGCATTCCAGGCATAGTGGCTGATTTCAATCAGTGACAGTCCTACTCTACACAATGTTATGGGAATGATCGAAATATACGATGTACAGATTTTGTTACCTTTAATATACCTTTAATAACAAATGCACAAAGATTATTTTTTTGACAATGACAAAAACAAAAGTATATTAATTCACTGCTGCTGTGGATTTTTTCAGTCATCGTCGTGCCTTTCAGCGCCCCACGTCCACGTCAGTGCTGCGGGCATGAACCTTCCGCCGCACCGATTTCAGCAAGCACTGCTGGGCTGCAGGGTACAGTCGCTGGCAGCCCTCGACACAAACTCTGATGGCTCCCACCATGGTCGCCTCCTTCATCTCCCCGGTGGAGAGCAGCCCTGAGATCTGGTTTAGAGCGGGTAGCAGCGCCACAGTCAAGCTCCCTTGGTTCTCAGTCGACTCGTCCCCGGTTTCCTCGCAGCAGGTCGGGTCGAGCAAATACGCAGCACCGTCTTGTCTTAACGAGCATCCGATGACCAAGTCGTACATCTCGATCCCGGCATCAGCCAGAGCTAAGGAGGCGCAGGTGATTGCGTGTGCCAGAGCAGAGCCGTCATTCTCCAAAACCAGCACGTTCACCTCGATCTGCGACCGCGGGTACCTGTGCAGGCAAACCCCGGGCTGCAGGCTCTCTTGCAGGCTCAGGGTTAGGTCTTTCTCCTGGCTGCCCTGGATCCATGGGCACCGTTTCGCGCAAGAGAAGGGAGCGAGTCGGAAAGTGCACACCAGCCTGCCCGCCCTCATATCCAGCTCGTCTTTCCTCTCCGTCTCGCGCGGTCCGTACACCGAGCAGATCAGCTTCGTGTTCCCAGCCTCGATATAAGCAGAGCCCTTGGCCTGGCTCACCAGTCCGCAGCGAGCAAACATCGGCCTCGCATCCACCTGGCCCCGCCGCCGCCTGCTGTCCGCCCGTCTTTCCGACTCTCTTGTCTGGGGGACCCAGGTCGGTTGCCCCCGGGTCTGCTGCAAGAACAGCCAGGGCGATTGGGATTCCTCTGGTCCACAAACTCGCTTATTATCCACCGGCATGGCCCGCTTAATTTAAGTGAAACTCAAACTCTTAGACCATAGATATATATAAAGTCTGGAGAAAAGATGTTAGTTTAAATCCAAACGTTACAATCACAGCGCCATCTAGTGGGCTGGAGTGTTTGGTTCACACACCCGTTCAGTCATTTGTTCAGACTGTTGAATTATTGCCCGGCCTGTCTTCATATTGGTAGCAGTTTCTGTTGCAATAAGTATACCCCAATGTTCTAGAATTTACACTGAGTAGAAATCACATATTTATATCAATGGCGCCTTTACTACATTTTATTACACATTGTGACTGATTATTTCGCTTGATTTATCACCACAGATAGACGTGTGTATTTGCGCGTTTAATCCCCGGATTTACAATGCAGTTGGGTCCTATAGAGATTCACGGTAGCTGTTCTGCCCTGTTGAATCAGCACCAGTACCAATAATGCTGCATCTTCCGCAGCGACACACTGGAATCACGTGATGCCAGTTACTGCTCAATTGCATCACCCTTACGCGCCGTGCAAACAACCCTGAGACAAGATTGTGACCCGGCGGGTGGATTGACGGCACCTGCAGACAATCAACATGACATATTTTTAAAAGTGTGCAATAAATAACCAATAGGGTAAGCTATGGGCGGGGCATGTGCGCACCACGGACCATGTGGTTTCACTGTGATGCAGGATTGCGATAGAAGGATTTGACCTGAGAAAGAGTAAGTATTTATCAGTTTATTCTGTGTTTATATATTATTGTAACTGCGGTTACATACATAGAGAGAGAGAGAGAGAGCACTAGACTATAAACACTTCTCTATTATCTAGACGTCCTAAGAATAACTTAGAGAAGCTAGAATAAATCTAGCGGTTACATTTATTACAACTAATTAATAAATTAAACTAATTAAAACGAATAGAAAAATTAAAAAATAAAACAGGGACTTGAGAACAGCATTATGGCTGAAGAATTGTGTGTTCCCGTGGGTTCACACGGCCACCAGTTCAGTTGAATGATTTGAACCTGTAGTTCCATACTGACAGCTGAGAAAATACTTTATACACAATTACAGTTTGATGTGAAGCTTGAAATAACTTTTAACTACGTGTTTGCAGATGCTTATCTTTTATTTTTGTATAGTTTATTCCGTTTTTGTTTAAATTCCCTACAGCTTTGTAAATTATAGTTTTGCTACAAGGACAACCACTAGGGATGCAACACAAGCTTGTTCTGCAAGTTTGGGAATACAAGAAACGAGACAGATGTTTGTGCATCTGCAGTGCTTTGTATGAGGATGTATGGGGTTGCAATGGATTTGATCCATTTGTAGGAAGGAATGAGTCTCTCTCTGCAGCCTCCTCTCATATTGCTGTTTCCTCAATTCCAGCCTTGCACTTCATTTCCAAGATGGACTCCACACTGACAGCTGCTCAGATACGACAGAAATTTATTGACTTCTTCAAGAAGCATGAGCACCAGTACGTGCATTCCTCCTCCACAGTCCCTCTTGACGACCCCACGCTGCTGTTTGCCAATGCTGGCATGAACCAGGTAACCTGCTTATCTTCTCGTTCCTGTGCAGCCCCTCGTGCTCTCATTTCGTCTCGTTCCCATGCAGCCCCTCGTGCTCTGATCTCCTCTCGTTCCCGTGCAGCCCCTCGTGCTCTGATCTCCTCTCGTTCCCGTGCAGCCCCTCGTGCTCTGATCTCCTCTCGTTCCCGTGCAGCCCCTCGTGCTCTGATCTCCTCTCGTTCCCGTGCAGCCCCTCGTGTGCTCTGATCTCCTCTCGTTTCTGTGCAGCCCCTCATGTGCTCTGATCTCCTCTCGTTCCCGTGCAGCCCCTCGTGTGCTCTGACCTCCTCTCGTTTCTGTGCAGCCCCTCATGTGCTCTGATCTCCTCTCGTTCCCGTGCAGCCCCTCATGTGCTCTGACCTCCTCTCGTTTCTGTGCAACCCCTCGTGCTCTGATCTCCTCTCGTTCCCGTGCAGCCCCTCGTGTGCTCTGATCTCCTCTCGTTTCTGTGCAGCCCCTCATGTGCTCTGATCTCCTCTCGTTCCCGTGCAGCCCCTCGTGTGCTCTGACCTCCTCTCGTTTCTGTGCAGCCCCTCATGTGCTCTGATCTCCTCTCGTTCCCGTGCAGCCCCTCATGTGCTCTGACCTCCTCTCGTTTCTGTGCAACCCCTCGTGCTCTGATCTCCTCTCGTTCCCTTGCAGCCCCTCATGTGCTCTGATCTCCTCTCGTATCCTTGCAGCCCCTCATGTGCACTGATCTCCTCTCGTTTCCGTGCAGCCCCTCATGTGCTCTCATCTCCTAATTCATTCCTGTGTTGTCTGTACCTGCAGTATAAGCCAATCTTCCTCAACACCATTGATCCAACCCACCCCATGGCAAAGTTGCGAAGAGCTGCTAATACCCAGAAGTGTATCCGTGCCGGGGGAAAGCACAACGACCTGGACGATGTGGGCAAGGACGTCTACCACCACACCTTCTTTGAGATGCTGGGCTCCTGGTCCTTCGGGGACTATTTCAAGGTTAGATCTCCTTCCTGCAGTGCTGCAGGCTCCTATAATATCACATACAGTAGCATGCATTGCACATCCACCTCATATTCTACCAGGGAACACAGTTTGCTACTGTAAGAATTGAAATGAGATCAGTGGGTATTGGAGGAGAAGTTAGAAAGATAGTTGGGATCAATCCATGTTTCTCTCCATATTGAATCTTTGCACCTTGGTTGCTGATTGCTTCCCTTATGCTGGTTCTGTTGATGCCACAGCACCTGGCCTGTGAGCTGGCCCTGGACCTCCTAACCAAGGAGTTTGGGATCCCGATCGAGAGACTGTATGTCACATACTTCGGAGGCCATGAGGAGGCAGGGCTGGAGCCAGACTTGGAATGCAAACAGATCTGGCTGGACTTGGGGTGAGCAGAGTGGTGCCTGCTGTAGTGAGGCGCTGGAAATAAGACTCCCAATGCAAAGCAGTTTAAAACACAAATGCATTTTATTTGATTCAGGTACATCTTGAATACACATTAAGTAGCGGGTCAATTGCAGAGTTGCCAAAAGGTTATATAATCTTCAATTTACCAGAAATGAGTAAGTGAAACTGTGGTGGCAGTGTCAGCCTAGACCTTGCCTCAGAAGTTTTTACTTTGTTTTTGTAGATTTGCTATTTTTCTGTGGCAATGTCAGGAATGCACGAAGCTGGATTTTATTTAGATAATTGGCAAACACATTCCAGCTACTTTGGAGCTGACTGTCCGTGCCTCCCTCTCTAGTGTGGATGATAGCCGAATCCTGCCTGGCAGTATGAAGGATAATTTCTGGGAGATGGGGGACACGGGCCCCTGCGGCCCCTGCAGTGAGATGCACTTCGACCGGATTGGCGGCAGGGACGCAGCGCCCCTCGTCAATCAGGATGATCCTAATGTGTTGGAGATCTGGAATCTGGTGTTCATCCAGTTCAACAGGTACCCTGCAAGGCCTAACCAAGGGATGTGGGACTTAAATTACTGTTTGATTCTCCCCTTTGCAGCAGTAGCATTGCTGGACATACGCACACACACTCACCATGCTGGCATGCATGTGAAAGTGCAGTGCATGTCCAGTGCATGGGAACACTGTGATAGTGCTCTACATGTCTAGTTCATGGGGACATTGTGGTAGTGCTTTACATGTCTAATTCATGGGGACATTATGATAGTGCTGTACAGGTCTAGTGCATGGGGACATTGTGGGGACTGCTGATTGAGTTCTTTCGTTGTACTGTAGGAAGTCATTGGAAATGGCAGATTGCATTTGAATAGTTCTTGATGAACTATGTTAGCAGTTGTGGTTTCCAGGCAGTTTTTTTTAAAAGGTTTCATTTGAAAGCCTGCTGGTATCCACTCATGATGTGTGCTGGGGTATGCAGGGAGTCGGACGGGCTCTTGAAGCCACTGCCCAAGAAGAGCATTGACACAGGAATGGGTCTGGAGAGGCTGGTCTCCGTCCTGCAGAACAAGATGTCCAACTATGACACTGACCTGTTTGTGCCGTACTTTGAAGCTATTCAGAAGGTGAGTGAGTGTTAGAGTGAAGCTGTGGAAGTGTCCCATACAGCTCTGTTTAGCAATGTGCCTCTTTCTGTATGTGTAAAGTGCTGAATCGCTATGTCTAATGGTTTCTCTTGTGGCTGCAGGGTACTGGCGCCCGGCCGTACAGTGGGAAGGTTGGTGCGGAGGATACAGATGGGATGGACATGGCGTACCGCGTGCTGGCTGACCATGCCCGCACCATCACCATTGCGCTGGCTGATGGGGGCCGCCCTGACAACACGGGCCGGGGGTGAGCAGTGAGCGCATTACTGTCCAGGAGCAAGAGAGCTGATTCAAGCAGTCCTTGCACACAAGCTGGTGTATGTGGACCTATACTCAGCTCCTCTGATCAGAAGTAAAATGTTATCTTCCAATGAGCCCAAGTTAATGCCCTCTGAAGGCTGCACTGTGCTGTGGTGTAGTGAAGCAGCTCCTCAGTGCTGTGCTCTGTCCCACTGCAGGTACGTGCTCCGCAGGATCCTGCGGCGGGCGGTGCGATATTCCCATGAGAAGCTCAACGCCTCCAGGGGCTTCTTTGCTTCCCTCGTTGACGTGGTGGTGGATTCCTTGGTGTGTTGCATTCCTTTTCTCAGACAGCACTGGTGTTTGCTAGTTTAGTACTGAATGTAGTACCATGCAGAAATCAGGGATCAGGTCTACAGGTGTGGTTTGATTGTTATCATTTTCTGTGCTTACCAGAATACAGGGATTTCTGGCTTACAAACGTGTGAGGAAGCCTGCAGTAGCGGCACAGAAATTACCTTTCCATTCAGGGCTGTGGAGAATGAGCGGATGAGCTAATACAAGTTTATGTATCTGCAGGGAGATGCATTCCCTGAGCTGAGGAAGGATCCAGATATGGTAAAGGACATTATAAATGAGGAAGAGCTGCAGTTCCTGAAGACACTCAACAGAGGGCGCCGTATCCTAGACAGGAAGATCCTGAGCCTCGGTGACGTCAAAACCATCCCAGGTAAATGAGTGAAGACGATTGGAAGTTTATACAGTGTCACTGTGAGCATTCTCACCAACACAGTGAACACATTCTCCAGGCTAAGAAATGCGCTTCCTGATGTTAGAAATGCACTGTGTTCCTGACAGAACACACACATACAGTAGACCTGGTTCTGTAGGTACAGTGAGTGCCCTGCCCACAGTCAGCACTCTCCTGCCTCTCCCCAGGGGACACTGCCTGGCTGCTCTACGACACCTACGGCTTCCCTCTGGACCTCACCGCCCTGATTGCGGAGGAGAGAGGCATGGCTGTGGACCTGGAGGGCTTTGAGGAGGAGAAGAGAGCTGCGCAGGTGAGCTCCAAATCCAGAAACACTGTGTATCAATCTCTGTTTTCATATCGGCATGACAGGTTTTCATAATGTTACGCTTAAACGTGAATAAGTGTTAATGGGGTGATTGGTAAAGTGTGGAGCAGTAATGTGCGTGTGTGTATGAAAGTGTAGCAGTAGTGTGTGTGTATGAAAGTGTAGCAGTAGTGTGTGTGTGTGTGTATGAAAGTGTAGCAGTAATGTGTGTGTGTGTCTAGGAAAGTGCATCAGTAGAGTGTGTGTGTGTGTGTGTGTGTGTGTGTGAAAGAGGGACCTGTTCAATAAGCTTTTATATCTCCCAGCATGGCTGCTTCCCAATCCCATCCAGCTTGTTCACCCCCAATACCCACAATGCATTATGGTTAACAGACTGGTTTAATAAACTAAGTCTGACCTTTTAGAGTGGAAACTTTAGATTTTTTTATTCTGACTTTTGTATTTACAGCTGTGCCAGGCAATGTGTGTTACTGACAAAGTAGTCACTATTTTCAATGTGTTTGTCACTGTGAAACGAGAGGAGGCCATTTGACCCATCTTGCTCGTTTGGTTGTTAGTAGCTTAGTGATCCCAGAATCTCATCAAGCAGCTTCTTGAAGGATCCCAGGGTGTCGGCTTCAACAACATTACTGGGGAGTTGATTCCAGACCCTCACGATTCTCTGTTCCCTCTTCCCATCCTAGCTGAAGTCTCAAGGGAAGGGTGCTGGAGACGAGGATCACATCATGCTGGATATCTACGCCATTGAAGAGCTGCGCACAAAGGGACTGCCTCCCACAGACGATTCCCCCAAATACAAGTACCAGGCAGACGGCTCCGGCAACTACGGTACACAGGAATCCAATTTCAGAAGCAAACCCTAGCCTTGAGTGCAGAGCTGTTTTGTAGTTTTATCTTGGTGCCGTATTGCTTCTGGAGCTGACGGCTGTGTTTGTCCTATTGCTTCTGAGCTGATGCCTGTGTTTGTCATATTGCTTGTGAGCTGACACCTGTGTTTTATGCCGTATTGCTTCTGAGCTGATGCCTGTGTTTGTTTTATTGCTTGTTGCCGAAGCCCGTTTGTTGTATTGCTTATGAACGGACGTCTGTGTTTGATGTCGTATTGCTTGTGTGCTGACGCCTGTGTTTGTCCTATTGCTTCTGAGCTGACGCCTGTGTTTGTTGTATTGCTTGTGAGCAGACGTCTGTGTTTTGATGCCGTATTGCTTCTGAGCTGACGCCTGTGTTTGTCCTATTGCTTCTGAGCTGACGCCTGTGTTTGTTGTATTGCTTGTGAGCTGACGCCTGCGTTTTTTGCTTGTGGATTCACAGAGTACGAGCTGGTAGTAGGCACAGTGTTGGCCTTGCGCAGGGACAAGGCGTTCGTGGAAGAGGTGACCACTGGGCAGCAGTGTGGTGTGCTGCTCGACCGGACCAGCTTCTATGCAGAGCAGGGTGGGCAGACCTTCGATGAGGGCTACATGGTGAGAGTAGACGACGCCTCGGATGATGTAAGTTGACTTCCATTACCTACAGACAGGGATAGTGATGACAGTTGCAGAATTTCTAACAGCATGTTTATTGATGTGTGCAAGGAGGGACAGAAAACCCAGCTGGACCCAGAACAGGACAGGGCTGCTTTTGATTGGTGAATGAGCTTTGCATACTGTGAGGATTGGAAGGCTTCAGTTTGTATAGCTGTGAGGATTGGAAGGCTTCAGTTTGTACAGCTGCGAGGATTGGAAGGGTTCAGTTTGTACAGCTGTGCGGATTGGAAGGGTTCAGTTTGTATAGCTGTGCAGGATTGGAAGGGTTCAGTTTGTATAGCTGTGAGGATTGGAAGGGTTCAGTTTGTATAGCTGTGCAGGATTGGAAGGCTTCAGTTTGTATAGCTGTGAGGATTGGAAGGGTTCAGTTTGTATAGCTGTGCGGATTGGAAGGGTTCAGTTTGTATAGCTGTGCAGGATTGGAAGGGTTCAGTTTGTATAGCTGTGCAGGATTGGAAGGGTTCAGTTTGTATAGCTGTGCAGGATTGGAAGGGTTCAGTTTGTATAGCTGTGCAGGATTGGAAGGCTTCAGTTTGTACAGCTGCGAGGATTGGAAGGCTTCAGTTTGTACAGCTGCGAGGATTGGAAGGCTTCAGTTTGTATAGCTGTGCGGATTGGAAGGGTTCAGTTTGTATAGCTGTGAGGATTGGAAGGGTTCAGTTTGTATAGCTGTGCAGGATTGGAAGGGTTCAGTTTGTATAGCTGTGCAGGATTGGAAGGGTTCAGTTTGTATAGCTGTGAGGATTGGAAGGGTTCAGTTTGTATAGCTGTGCAGGATTGGAAGGGTTCAGTTTGTATAGCTGTGCAGGATTGGAAGGGTTCAGTTTGTATAGCTGTGAGGATTGGAAGGGTTCAGTTTGTATAGCTGTGCAGGATTGGAAGGGTTCACTTTGTATAGCTGTGAGGATTGGAAGGGTTCACTTTGTATAGCTGTGCAGGATTGGAAGGGTTTAGTTTGTATAGCTGTGCAGGATTGGAAGGGTTTGTTAATGCTGCGTTTGCTTTGCTGGTGCACAGAAGATGGAGTTCACAGTGAAGAACACGCAGGTGCGAGGAGGCTATGTCCTGCACATCGGGACTGTGTATGGGACCCTGAGAGTGGGGGAGTGTGTGCAGCTGCATGTAGACGAGGTAGGCACTCCGCTTCTTATTTCTTACTCTTAAGTACGAATTCCGGAGTTCCGTGATTCGCTCACTGGGAAAATGCTGTTTGTTCCAGGCCCGGCGGCGCCCCATCATGAGCAATCACACTTCCACCCACATCTTGAACTTTGCCCTGCGCTCAGTGCTGGGAGAGGCGGATCAGAGGGGCTCACTAGTGGCCCCTGACAGGCTGCGCTTCGACTTCACTGCCAAGGGGGCCATGTCCACAAAGGAGATTCGTGCGGCCGAAAAGATTGTCAGCACTGTGATCCAGGAGGCCAAGGTGGGAGAATCAGGGAGGGGGAGCGGGTATTAATCGCACACCATTATTGTTTCTGTCATTTTCTTTCTTTTTTATATGTATTTAATGTTGTGTGTCCAGGTGTCTGTTATATTAATAAGGGGTTTTGCCAGTGTTATGTAGAATAGTTCTGTGTTGTGTAATATATAACAGCTGCATCTCCCTGTGCAAGTCAGTCTGTCTCTGTGCACAGCTGCACATTGTTTTGTTAGAGGGATTGTAAAGGTCTGCAACATTGTAAAAGGTGTCTGAGATCTTTCATTGTTTTTGTGCAGACGTTGTAACATCTTTCTCTCTCCGTTCTCTCCATTCCCAGCCAGTCTATGCCATGGAGGCTCCCCTAGCAGCAGCGAAGGCGATCCAGGGGTTGAGAGCTGTGTTTGACGAGACCTACCCTGACCCCGTCCGCGTCGTCTCCATTGGCATCCCCGTCCAGGACCTGCTGGCTGACCCCAGTGGGGCCGCTGGCTGTCTCGCTTCCATTGAGTTCTGTGGGGGAACGTGAGTCTGTAGGAACAGGAATAGCAGTGGATGGAGCTCCTCAGTGATGTGTGTTAAACTTTGCCGAGGGTGCACATGATCTCTTTGGTGGATAGGTTACAGTTCATAGTCTGTCTGCTTGGAGGTTTTGCGGCTTCAGATGCTCATGGAGAGACGGATGGGTGGCATACTGCTCCTTTGCTAAACCCAAACCCTAGTTAGATGTACCAGCCCTGACTAGCCGAGGGTTTCCAGTGCAGTGTGTTGGGGTTTTAAGTAACCTGTCTGTGCTGACCGGTCCTCTCCTCTTCTCCTCTCCTCTCCTCAGGCATCTCCAGAATTCTAGTCACGCTCAACCATTTGTGATTGTGTCAGAGGAGGCTATTGCCAAAGGCATCCGGCGCATTGTAGCAGTGACGGGGCCTGAGGCACAGAAGGTAGGTGCAGACTTGAGGGGAGGGAGATTCACACTGGAGCTCCAAACACAAAGTTGTGGTCTGTGTCAGTGTGGAAGTTCCTGTGTGATTGAATTCTGTTGCTTTTCTCAGGCTCTGAGGAAGGCTGATTCTCTGCGACAGATCCTCTCTGCTCTTGTTGAAAAGGTTAAAGTCCAGGCTGCTCCCAACAAGGACATTCAGAAGGAGATTGTAGACCTGACAGAGGTGAGAGGCAGGGGAGCTTCTCTACTCTGAGACCTGAACTCCAGGAGCCTGTTGCACAAAAGTGGTTTAAAGAGATATCCTGATAACTTCCAAGTTTAATTGTTAAGGCCAGGCTTAGTCTGTTGCACAAAACAAGATAACAACTCAGGCTTAAAACCATGGTAACATATCATGCTTCAATAAGCATGCTTCAGAGCAGGATAACCAAGATTAATCCTGACTTTTAAAATTGAAAAATCCAGATTCCACCCTGTACAAGCGATACTGCTTCTCTAGGGATGGTATCCGTATCTGGTGGATCTCTTAAAACCCTCCCTTGAGCAACCAACCCGATGGAGCAGAGCCCTTACTCATTTAAAGGTACTCTGCATAGGTCTAAGATTTATGGCTGGAACATTTTTATATACAGTCGGTGATGCCAAAAATCTTCAGGCAACGCTATGCAGAGCTAGAAAGAAAGTGTACTTTGCACAGAAGTTGCTGCCAGTCTTGGTGACGTTTCCCAGACGTGGTCAAGTGAAGCGCAACAAGGAGGTGTTCTATGCTATTGCAGGTAATTATTATAATGTATATGTAATGTTTTTGTCCATATAAATAAGGACAAAACATCTAATATGCTACATATTTTTTATTATTTTCCATTATTATTATTATTAATACATTTTTTACTTATAGGGTTTCCCAACATGATTGGTGCGGCAGATTGAAATAAAAACAGTACTGTCTATATATTCTTGAGGATGTTATATCTATAAATTTTCTGTTTAATAAAAATACAGCGGGATATAAATATATAATATAAATAATAGTCAGGGGATTTGTTCTTGTTTACTTGGGATACGACTGTATACTTTCGCATTAAGCGTCAGCTAGAGTGCCAGACTGCCACCCTGACTTTATTGGCAGCAGCGGTGTGTGTTTTAACATTAGCATACATTGAAACTAAAATGTGTTGCTCGGAAGCAGTAAAAAAAAAAGTCGCCCTTTCCTTCTCCATTTTTTCAGGTGACCTTTAATGAAGATTACCATGACAACACACTCAAATAGTTGGTTCCACGCACATAGATAGAAACACTAACCTGGCTTGAGTTAACTAGATTAAACTCTGTCTACATTCTTGCAACACAGTTAGCCTGCTAAGTTCTATCCTGTTAACTCGTCTTTTTAAATCACTTTTGTGCAATAGGCCCCAGGTCTGTTAGTGTGCATCTGGATCCAGATCTCCACTCGTCCCTTGACTTTGTGTGTAATTGCAGGCTATTGGCACAGCAGTTATCCCACAGTGGCAGAAGGATGAGATGAGAGAGTCACTGAAAGTGTTAAAGAAGACAATGGATGACCTGGACAGAGCAAGCAAAGGGGATGTTCAGAAGAGGGTCAGTAGTGAGTCAATGAGACACTTCCATGTATAGACACAGTTCTCTACACAGTAATATACACGGGCTGTCTGACATCTTGCTATAAGCTGCAGTGATGTAACCTGGTCTGTACTAGTTTTTGGGTCCCACTGTTCATATGGAATAACTGATTTTCATAGCTGTGTTAGTTTTGGACAGTATATTGTTCCTATAGTTCCATTCCTAGTTTAGTTCGGTAGCATTTATAGAAGTGGTCCTCACCAGTTTACATGTGGAGTTTACGTCGGAAAGGTGCATTATTCTCCTAAAGCGTTGCCATGGAAATGAAACATTCCGTTGTGTTTCAGGTCTTGGAGAAAACAAAGCAGCTGATTGACGACAGCCCTAACCAGCCACTGGTTGTCATGGAGATGGAGGCTGGAGCTTCTGCAAAGGTACTAGCATAACACTCGCTCTCCTGCACTCTCCCACGCAGCCCTAGATTTCTATGCTGAGATCCTGGTTACTGTTACTAATGGGCATTTCTCCTGCCTGCTCATTCACCAGCCCAAGGAAGATGGCCTATACCTAACCCTGTGACCTTGCTCCTCAGGCCCTGAATGAGTCTCTGAAGCTGTTGAAGATGCACTCCCCCAAGACTGCTGCCATGCTTTTCACTGTGGACAGCGATGCTGACAAAGTCATCTGCTTGTGCCAGGTCCCGCAGGTAAGTGCTGTCTCGTTTCACAGAGCCTGCCCCCTACAGGCTCCCCATACTCCTGCAGGAAGACAAATCTCACTCTCTTTTCTGTGCTCTCTACCAGGAAGTGGCTAACCGGGGCTTGAAGGCAAGTGACTGGGTGCAGCATGTGTGCCCCCTGCTGGACGGAAAGGGTGGCGGCAAGGACGTGTCGGCGCAGGCCACAGGCAGGAACACACACTGCCTGCAGGAGGCACTGCAGTTGGCCAGCGAGTTTGCCCACCTCAAACTGGGCGGCCTGAACAACTAGCCCTGCATAGTAAAGAGAAGAGGCTTCCAGAGCCATCGTTGGGGTCTTGGGTTCATTTACTAACTTCTGCTTTCCATTGAGACGTTCCAGACTGGCCAACGAGTCAGATCATAGCTATTCTGACAAAGGGATTTGAAGCCCATGTTTTCTCAGTTGGTGTTCTTACTTGAATTTCTTTTGGTGACTCTGGTTGTAGGGATGTTGGAACATGTTAGCTGTACATTAATGTCATTAATGAATGAATTATACATATCCTGTGTATCTCTGAGGTTCGGTGCCAGTTTTGCCCGTAGTCAACGTGAACTCCTCATCAGTGAGAGAGTGCAGTGCATGTAGCAGCTTGTTCCTGTAGGTCAAACTCTCAAGTCTCATTGGTGAATAAACACGAAAGCAACGAGCAAAGCTGTTTTCATTGTGTTTTTGTGTCTTTCTTCTACATTCCCTGTGGTTCATAAAATCCAGCCCATTACAGTGAAGTGTCTTGTTTTAAATGTCTGGGAGACGCACTGCATTTTTCCAGGCTGTAGTTCACAATAGTAACCCTCCCACCTGAGAGGATGAGAACCCTCCCATCCCTTCAGAGCACATCTCTCTGAGCGATTACAAAGGCACCAGATTTGTGGATTTATTATTTATTATTTATTTATTAACTCCTGGATTTATTTCTTTATTTCTTTACAATAGTACAAGGTAAAAAATGTCCTTATAGCACACATAATCTGCTGGGTATAAAAGGGAGAAAAAGTACAGTTTATTAAACATGATACTGCTGTTTAAAGGTTGTGTTTAAGCATATACATTGCCTATAGAAAGTCTACACCCCCTTGAACTTGTTTCACATTTTGTTGTGTCAGTGCCTCAGGGTTTCATGCATTTAAATGAGGATGTTTTTCCAATTATTTACAAACCATACTCCACACTGTTAAGGGGGAATAAAGTTTTTATTGAGAAAAAAATTATATAGTAAAAATACCAAACTGATAGATAATAATTGGCTAAGTCTCCACCCCCCTGAGTTAATACTTGGTATATGCACCTTTGGCAGCAATTACAGCTGTGAGTCTGTTGGGATAGGTCTCTACCAACTTTGCACACCTAGATTTGGCAATATTTGACCACTCTTCTTTACAAAACTGTTCAAGATGTCAAATTCCTTGGGGAGTGTTGATGGACAGCAATCTTCAAGTCATGCCACAAGTTTTTGTTGGATTTAGGTCAGGGCTCTGACTGGGCCATTCAAGGACATTTACCTTTTTGTTCCTTAGCCACTCTAGTGTAACTTTGGCTGTGTGCTTTGGGTCGTTGTCATGCTGAAAAGTGAACTTCCGTCCCAGTTTCAGCTTTCTTGCAGAGGGCAGCAGATTTTCCTCAAGGACTTCTCTATGCTTTGCTCCATTCATTTTCCCTTCTATCCTGGCAAGTGCCCCAGTCCCTGCCGATGAGAAACATCCCCATAACATGGTGCTGCCACCACCATGCTTCACAGTAGGGATGGTATTCTTTGTTGGGTTTGCACAAAACATAACTTTGCATTTAGGCCAAAAAGTTCCATTTTAGTTTTGTCAGACCACAAAACTTTTTGCCACATGGCTGCAGAATCTTCTGAGTGTTTTTTTGCATACTTCAAACAGGATTCAAGGTGGGCTTTCTTGAGAAATGGCTTCCTTCTTGCCACCCTACCAAACATGCCAGATTTGTGGAGTGCTTGTTGTCACATCCACACTTTGACCAGTCTTGGCCATAAAAGCCTGTAGCTCTTAAAGTTAAAGTCGTAAAGTTGTCATTGGCTTCTTGGTAGCCTCTCTGATCACTCTCGCTCGGTCATCCAGTTTGGAGGGAAGGCCTGATCTAGGCAAGGTCTTGGTGATGCCATACACCTTCCATCTCTTAATAATCATCTTGACTGTGCTACAAGGGATACTCAAGGCCTTTGGTATTTTTTTATACCCATCCCCTGATCTGTGCCTTTCAACAACTTTGTCCTGGAGTTCTTTTGAAAGCACCTTGGTGCTCATGGTTGAGTCTTTGCTTTGAAATGCACTACCCAGCAGAGGGAACCTACAGGAACTACTGAATTTATCCTGAAATCTTGTGAATCACTACAATTTAACACGGGTGGAGGCCACTTGGTGTGTGATTTTGAAGTTGATTGGTTACACCTGATCTAATTTAAGATTGTTATTACAAGGGGGTGGACACTTATCCAACAAGCTATTTCAGTTTTTATTTTTAATTAATTTTCTAATAATAAACATTTTTGTTACTAATACTGGAGTGAGATTATAAAGCTGTGCCCAGCCAGCCCCCTGGTTCCAATGCCCACAGTGTTTAGAGTCCATAGACACAGCTTCAGGAGTGGGGACAGTGAAACAAACCTCATATTAAGTGAAATCTTTCACAATAGATACAGTTTAAATCTAGGCAGTGCTCATGCTGTCATGCACATGGTATTGGAGGAACATGCTTGTTCCTGTTTGAGATCCAGACCTGAACAAAGAATAACACTCGTAAAGCAAAATGTTCAACTATAAGCAACAATGTAAAGTAGACTGGGTTGCTGCGAGAAGTATTATCTGAAATGTTCATCTAGCTGACACATTGATTTACTGATGTATTTACCATAGCCTTATACAGTACAGTATATATATATATATATATAGTTCTCGGCTCTGAAGTACTGAAAAATAATGAGTCTTTTCTGAGTCATCCTTGACACTAATTTTTATCATTTTCTGCAGTGCAGCTTCCAGCGTGAGAGAATCCCAAAAACAGACACTAGGGAACATCTGCAGGTCTCAGATCAATGCTTTCATATCACCACAGGCAATATATATACAAAAAAAAAACAACTCAATATTGATTAATATTCAGTGGTGTAGCGCTAATTCAGTCATGGTCTGGTCAATGTGTGTATTGCACAGCTTTCTGAGCTTACTCTGATATGACCTCTAGTATTTAAAAGAGACAGTTTCTGATTTGAAGAATATGATTGCAGATGAATACAGCTCCCCCTAGTGTGTGTTCCAGGGATGTGTTTTGTGCGGACAGCAGCTCTACTGCATGAGAAGTGCAGGTGCTGTGTCTGTGTTAGGCAATGATACCAACCCTGCCTCCCTCAGAGCCTGTGAGCCGCCCAGCAGAGGACATAGCAGGAGAGCTGAGGACCACACAACATGTGGAAAGACCTTTGGGGTTTTATTGGCTGAGCACGAGTGCATGATGATAGAAGATTGAACCCTCTGCGGCTATGGAACCAGTGATTATCTGAGGAACCACGACATCTTTTGAAAAGCCCGTTTTCAGCAATGCACTCTCCTGTTAGGATCGTAACAACCCTCACCTCCCACGCTGGAGTTCAAGAACAGTCCTATCAGTGTTTTCTTCCTCTATTTGTCAAAAGACCCACCCCTCTGTCCACTCGCCCCTCCCGCTCTGGCTGCTCACTTCCCTCGGAACACTCGGATCTTGCCAGCCTCGGCCAGTGAGTTGATTATCTGGGCTTCGAAGTCTGCGTCGTGGACCCCTGTTTTTCTGAATTCACCGGCGTATCGATTCTGCTCCCAGTAATGGTGCCAGTTTCCCCGGCTGTCAGCACCAAACCCAAACACATTCACCTGGAAAGCAGCGAGGACAGAGAGACAGGTTCAGAAAGGACAACCCGGCTTTAATGCATCATCCTACTGATGTGGAACAGCAGTGGGCAGCAATGACACTCAATGCTTGGGCACTACTGGACCAGTCAGGGGTTTTGCTTTAAATCTCCTTCACAGTGAAACCCACCCCCACAGACTATGCAGCTTTATAGAACCCTATTGTCTTTAAATTGACAACAATGTATGATGGGAGCCATGCGGCTGGGGCAGATGAAGCAGCCTCACCTCATCACACACGTGCAGTGCGAAGAACAGGACCAGCATGCCAGTGGAGGGGTAGCGGCCGTGGTGCTTCGTCCAGCGCTCATGGATGTACTTGAAGAATGCCGGGTTATAGATCTGCACCTGGTTCAACAGAACTGATTAAGAGACACACTCACACACTCACAACAAACCCAATTCTATCCCATACAGAACAATGAGATCTTTTAAATCAGCCCAGGTTTATATGTCACATGGCATTGTGTAATTACAGACACAGCTAGCTCTCCCTGGACTGGACTCTTTGTTTCTTAGGATTTAACCAAGGCACTGCCCTTCACCCTTTGATCCAGCGGGGTCCGGCACAGTGGGGTCTTCACACACACCCCTGGCCTGCTCAGATGGCAAGTGAAAATGTTTTTGGGAAGGTCTATGGATGCAAGTCTATTGATGTGGGCCTGTTAAGTGTTTGCTAGTTTACCTTGTCCTTGTCCACTCTCAGGAACTGCTTCACTGGTGCATAGGTGCTGGACACAGAGAGAGAGGAGCTGGGTTAGAGTTCACTACCGTGGAATGTTGTGTGTCACTGATCCACCAGAAATCTAAAGGGTCTTTTACTGTACAAGAAGTGCACAAGATTCACATTTAACTTTGGAATACTACTGCAATGTTAACATGTTTAACACAATTTCTAAAATAAGGGATATCATTATAGTTATATTATTAACATGCATTTAATCATCTTGATGTAGCACTCACAAGCGGATCTGCCCGGTGGAGAGGGCGCTGGTGATCCATAGCAGGTCCAGTGTCTTGAAGGGCACCAACACAAAGCTCACATTGGCAGGCAGGTTCTTGGCACTCTCGGGGTACATGAAGTGGTGGCTGGTGCGGCTGCCAGCGTCCTCCTCATAGCCCAGTGTGGGAGCCAGGTTCATTCTGCACACACACACAAGCTCTTCATGAATGCGTGCCTAGGCATCGGCAGCCCTTCCAGGTGAATACTCTGTAACTGTGGGCTTTGCTGCTACATGGCAGTACTGTGCTGTGCAGGAATCATTAGCCACATGGCCAGACCCACTAACAGGCAACAGATCACCTAGTCTCTCCTGTGCCAGGAATGATCGACTGCCCTCTAAATCTAGGGCTGGGCTTTATTTACAATACATCAGCACTGATTTACCACTTAAAGGCCTCATTATATTACGTCACAATGTATGAGCCTCGGGCAACTTTGTTTGGAGCTGAGTTGCTGCAAGTAGATTGGGCCTGAAATCCTCCCTCACACTGCAGCTCAGCACTGACACAGACTGGGCACTTCCTTAGGCATACGCCTCTATACTGGACACTATATTGCGGCTCCCCATGCTTAATCAGTGACCAGGGAAGAAAAGAAGGCCTAGAAGAGCCAAGCCTCCATGCTGTGCTGGAAGGACACTGATAGGGGGCACTGAGAGGCAGCAGGTTGACATGAGCCTAGACACACACACAGGATGAGCAGAGCAAGCCTGTCAACAGAAATGGCTTTTCTGGGTAAGCAGAGGAAATTCTTTCTTTTAAATAAAAAATGTTTTATTGAAAAATGTTACAGGGAGCCACGGTTGCCATGGTGAGTGCTAGCCTGGATGAATCATTTCCCCCTGAGAGGGCCAGCACGCTGTTCTAGTTGGGAAGGAAGCTGATTAAAGGGGCTGTCTGCTCTCAAACCCACACTCCACAAGCAGAACCACACACAGTGAATTCCACTGGATGAATTATGGATGGGAATCCAATTCATATCCAAATTAATTTAAATCAGGTATTTTGTAAATGGTATACAAGCAGTTAATTTAGACATGTGTTTCACTACTGTTTTAATTCTGCTTTCCCTCCCATCCCGTCTCTCCTGCTCAGATAAGTGTGAAATGCAGATGAACAGCAATAGTTATTCCTTCAGCTGCGAGAAGGCTCAGTGCTCACAGCAGCAACTTTAAGCTTGGCTTGGTTATAAATCATCCATGCAGAGTTGCAGACGCAAGTAGCGATAAGGCAGATCAGTACAGGAAGACTGATCACAGAACTGTCAGCTCTGCTATTAGTGTTGTCAATTAATACAGTCTGTGGGCTGACACTGTCTTCAGACTTTCACTCAGTCAAACTCATCAACTGCAGGCAGAAAGAGATTCCATTAAGACAGAGCAATCTTAATCCAAGTATCATCACATTGTCTCCGCCCTGTCAGAGTCCAGGACCAGCTCTGCCTGGCATACAGTGAGAGAGCTCCTCAGAACAGCTAAGGAATTATTACTGCACATAATACCACTTGAGAGCTGAATGTTGCCCCTTGGTCCTCACCTCATGATGAACTGGTGGTCATCAATGAGCTTGCCGTAGCCCACTCCCCGCAGGTTCCCCGAGTTCCCCACCACTGCGCACCGCTGGCAGCGGGACGGGTCCCACGAGCCATAGGGGCTGCGTCCCGGGATCACCTCGAAGAGCTTGGACAGGACCTGCTGTATGTTGTGCGGCTTGAACTGAGGCTGAAGCATCTGGGGAGAGCAAGAGAAGGAGAGGGACTGGGCTGCAAAGTGCTGTCAACTAGGGCTCCTGTCTCATGCACTATGGAGGAGTGTCTAATCCCTTATAAAGGTCTGCCATAGTAAAAACATAGCACAGTGTAATAAAGCATAATTGTGCATTGAACTGTGCCAGTGTTTGAGGAGTCTGGCTGTGTTATACAGTCCAATGTTTCCTGTTGAGAAGGCACTCATTAAGGCATGTAGGTTTATCCCAAGGTCTAAGTTCAGGAGCACAAGTGGTGAATGTAACTAAATGAGGTTAGTAATCTTCAGCATTGCTTCTCTTCTCTTCTGGAACATTATGAATAGGGAGATGCAGACTATAACGTGGGTCAGGAGCTCTGTCAGTTCGGCTCATGTGCACGTGATGGAAGGGGAATACTTACCACCCACCAATAGTAGACATCCGGAGGCAGCTGGATGTTGTCACGAGTCCAGACGGGCGAGATATCGGGGTCGTAGTTTTCGTCGAACCAGTCCGACACGCCGGGGTCCCCCACGCAGCTCTGGCAGGCACAGGTCCGCTGCAGCGCCCCCTCTGGCGAGTCCAGCCTCCGGATGCCTGCATAGCTGGGCACCAGTTTGACCTTGTGAGCCATCTCCCAGCCGGGAGGGTCCAGATAGGGTAGGCTGGCCCCTCGCAGCGACAATGAGAAGAGGAGCGAGGAGAAGAACAGCAGCGCAAGAGATGCCAGCAGCACCCACATCCGCAGAGAACACCGCATAGTGGGACACAGTGAGGACGCACTGCTTCCCCCTGCTGGCCACTGACTGACTACTCTCTCTTTCTCCACTGCTGCGTTTTCACCTGCTTCACTAATTGGTTGGGCTGTCCCAACTCCTTCTCTACTAACTCAGTGATTGGCTAATAACTCTCCACCCCACTGATTGGCTATATCCAACTGCCTGTCTTATTGTAGTTGAAGAACTCTTTTTAGCTTCCACTGACTACAAAACACCACTCTGTGGACTTAAACAACCAATAGGCTAAACTTTACATAGTTTGATTGGGTGCCTTCTATCTTTCCTAATTACTTATTGGCTTCTCTCTGCGCCTTCAAATCCCTCATTGCCTCGACTCCAGAGACTCAGCCCACACTGGTACGATGTGAAAAGGATCTTGAGTGCAGAACAGTCCTGAGCACTTTGCCCTCTGCAGACAGGAGTCCCGGCTAGACTTCCTGATTGTCAGTTGAACAGTATCTGTACAGAGGCCTTATTAAAAAGTGGCTTAAATTCACAGAAAAAGCCAGCTACCTTCCCCACCCGTTTTCAAATCCTGGCTTGTTTTTTAGTTTGCTTCAGTTTCTCTGCTAATTCCTTTGCTGGTCCTGGAGCCTTTTTTTCTCTGACACGGTGGCTAAATACAGAGAGACGCAGCCCAGTACCTCTCACTCTCCTCACAGCACCTCTGTGTCTCTCCCTGCATAACAGTTCTTTCCTTTGGTTTTCTTTCACAGAGAAGAACGTATTTGTCCTCTTCCCCCAGCCATTAGGGCGGTCCCCCAGACAGTTGCTTTGCTTTTGATTATCTTCCGGCCCTCATCCCCACACAATGTTGTGAGGGTAGGGGGGTTGTTTGTTGCTTTTTGTTGTTCAGTTTGGCTGCTGCTGGAGATCAGTACAGGCGTGTTGTGTGCTAATCCACGTTCTTCCCTGCTTCAACATCACATCTTCCTCTGGGTCCTCTCTCTCTCTCTGTTTTTCACAGACAAGAGTGCTCAAAGAGAGACTGGTTGCCAAGGTGACTATTGATATGTAGCCATATATGTGAGGTATATTGAGATGAGACAGCGAGAGAGAATGAGAGAGAGGGAAGGGTCTGCTGTCTCATGTGTATTATGCCTCTTAGCCTCTCCAGTTCAGCACCTTCAATTCTCTATTTCGTCCCAAAGATACCGCAAGGTGGCTGGTTTTCTTTCCTCTCCGCCCTCTTCCTGATTTCAGTGCTTATGGGACTGCAAGACAGAGATCAGAGAGAAATTCAGATTATAGCAAATTTATCCCAGAGGGAAAAAAAAGCACAGACACCAGCGCAGTTTCCTCTTTACTCAGCGCATCTCCTGTCAGGAGTGACAAATGCATGTGAGCTGCCAAAGCGTCACTCCAGGAGCAGCGCCTGACCCCTGCAGAGTACAATCACACCAGTCCTGTCACTGGAGGCTAAATGAATTACCTTCTAGAACTCATCAGAAATCTGGATTACAAATCTTGCAAGTACAATCATCACTCTAGCCATAGAGCGTCCTTTAGCAAGTAAACCTGGATTTGAGTTTTTTTGTGAATGCTGCCTTGGGCCTATTTCAAGTATGTTCCTCTATGCATGTCCCTGCTGTGCTTCAGTATCCTGTCAATTCAATTCCACATTCCTGTGGAGCTCATCTGGATTAGCCACAGACACAATTAGAGAAAAAAGCCAAGAGCAGAGCAGCGTATGCACACAGTGCCAAAGAAAGGCGCTCAAGCACAGTCTGTTCAGCAGATTATCAGGGTCCTGAATGCTGAGCTGGAGTGCAGCCATCACAAGTCCCAGTGTCCCAGTGTCTGCAGCACCCCGCCCTCCTGTGCAGACCACCATTGCTGTTCTTCACCCATGCCACGATCAATGCCCAACACAGTCTTTATCCATCTTCCACCCCACTTACACTGTCAGACCCAACACAGTCTCTGTCCATCCTCCACCCTCACACTCACACTGTCAGATCCAACACAGTCTCTATCCACCCTCCACCCTCACACTCACACTGTCAGACCCAATACAGTCTCTATCCATCCTCATCCCTCATTCACACTGTCAGATCCAACAGTCTCTCTCCATCCTCCACTCCAGTCCACACTCCACTCCACTCCACACTCACACTGTCAGACCTAACTGTCTCTATCCATCCTCAGCCCTCACACTCACATTCATACTGTCAGATTCAACAGTCTCTATCCATCCTCCACGCCAGACTTCACCCTCCATTCTACCCTCACACTGTCAGATCCAACAGTCTCTATCCATCCTCCACTCCACCCTCACACTCACCCTCACCTTCACCCTCACCCTTTTACTGTGTTATTAATGCTACTTGTCTCTAGGGCTGCCATGTACAAGGCTTCATATTCAAAAAAGTGTGTGGAAGGAAACAGGACTGAACATTTTAAATGTGACATTTGCGTAACAAAGCTGAAATGGGCCACGATAGTAATCTGTCACAGCAGCTCTCTGAGTCTGCTGTTTCCATGGCAATCACCCCAGAGAGCCTGAAAGAGACAGGAGGAAGGGAGAGGGAACAGGTGTGTGGGTGTGGGAAGGATGGAGGGAATGTGAAGAGAGAGAACACTTCAGGATGAGTAAGCAACACAATGAAATAGAGTGGACAGGGCGCTATATTTGAATTCTGCTGGGATTCAAATCATTAATTCACAATCAAAGCTAATGGCAGAGTGGCCTCTTTGGTGTCTTCCATTATATAGATGCAATCTGTGCGATTACCAGCACTCTGAGAGGTAGGGCGAGAGAGGCAGTCTGTGTGATTAGCAGCACTCTGAGAGGCAGGGCGAGAGAGGCAGTCTCTGTGATTACCAGCACTCTGAGAGGTAGGGCGAGAGAGGCAGTCTGTGTGATTACCAGCACTCTGAGAGGCAGGGCGAGAGAGGCAGTCTCTGTGATTACCAGCACTCTGCAGTCTGTGTGATTACCAGCACTCTGAGAGGCAGGGCGAGAGAGGCAGTCTCTGTGATTACCAGCACTCTGAGAGGCAGGGCGAGAGAGGCAGTCTCTGTGTGATTACCAGCACTCTGAGAGGCAGGGCGAGAGAGGCAGTCTGTGTGATTACCAGCACTCTCTGAGAGCAGTCTGTGTGATTACCAGCACTCAGGGCGAGAGAGGCAGTCTCTGTGATTACCAGCACTCTGAGAGGCAGGGCGAGAGAGGCAGTCTCTGTGATTACCAGCACTCTGAGAGGCAGGGCGAGAGAGGCAGTCTGTGTGATTACCAGCACTCTGAGAGGCAGGGCGAGAGCAGTCTCTGTGCAGTCTGAGAGGCAGGGCGAGAGAGGCAGTCTGTGTGATTACCAGCACTCTGAGAGGCAGGGCGAGAGAGGCAGTCTCTGTGATTACCAGCACTCTGAGAGGCAGGGCGAGAGAGGCAGTCTGTGTGATTAGCAGCACTCTGAGAGGCAGGGCGAGAGAGGCAGTCTGTGTGATTACCAGCACTCTGATAGGCAGGGCGAGAGAGGCAGTCTCTGTGATTACCAGCACTCTGAGAGGCAGAGTGAGAGATGCAGTCCGTTAGTTCAGTCTAATATGGGCAATAATTCCATTCCAGTGAAGTTTCTCTGTGCCCTGCCAAGCATAATCACTGTAATTATCATCTAGCACAAAGCAAACAAGGCCGCAGGCAGCCTCAGCCTAACGAGGCGTGAAGTGCTGGGAATACACAGAGCCCAGGCTGAGAGCATGGCTGGGAGAAGAGCTGGGAATGCATAGAGACCAGGCTGAGAGCAGGGCTGGGAATGCAGAGCCCAGGCTGAGAGCAGGGCTGGGAATGCACAGAGCCCATGCTCAGACCAGGGCTGGGAATGCACAGAACCTAGGCTGAGAGCAGGGCTGGGAATGCACAGAGACCAGGCTTTCGACTTCCTATCAGTCAATCTGTCCCTGAGCCCAGTTGTTTGGTGCAAGCTTCCCAAGTACTAAGAGTGTCCCGTTACCAGCACTGCCCTGTCTGAGCTTTCTGCCATGGATCAATAGTTCAGAAATCCTGCACTGTCGGTAAGAATCGTTACCATTGAGTGAGGGGTAAGACTTTCACCTGAGTGAAGAAGCTGTAAGTGCCAGTCCTGAAGAGTGGAATTCATCAGAATACATTATCAACCTCTTTGTTTTAGAATATCTTTATTACAGCTTTTTATTTTGCTTCCACACTAATGGAAGTTGAACCTGCAGCACAACACACAATCTCTACTATCATCAGCTGAAAACCACGTTTCTCTGGAATCAATCAACGACTTTGATCATTTTAAATGAATTACCACAAATATAGAGCTTTAATTATAAATACAGTGGCTATTGATTGACAGCTCTGCAGTCTGATAGATTTCAGATCAGAGATAAGTGGTGGAGACAGAGCTGGAGCACCGGGCAGGCAAGCACAGCGTCAGCAGAAATCCCTGGAGAAGGTGTCTTCACCCCTTTGATAGGACACCATGTATCCACCCAGTGAATCTCTGCACTGTATCGACTCTAAAAGGCCCAACATGGAAAGATCATTGCTGGTTGGTTATTTATTAGGACTAACTGCCAAGTGTAGAGAAGCATTTTTTTTTTTTTTTACAATTAAGAAGCTCACGAAACCAAACAAACCTTGCTGTTTTGGTAGCTGCAAACCAACAAAATTGGGCAGGTATTTCAACATAAAATGTTTAAATGTGTACCTGCTGAGCACGGATTAATTACAAATACATGCAAGTAGCACCAAAAGGCACAACCAGGACCAATGGCATCTCTGCACAGAGCTGCTCCTATAACTCCCACATGTAGTTTATTAAAGGAAAGTGTTAAACAAACAAAGAAAAGTTATTTCAAAATACTTGCCATGTCAGAAGCACTGGTTTACTATATATAAAAAAAACTTCATTCTGAAGCAAATGCAAAGACTTTTTTGTGAAGAATAAATTGATTTCGACAGTGTATATTGAACAGTAGAAACACAGCTCCAGGAAGGACCACTGAAGAACTGTTTCTTGTTTTATACCATTAAAATGATCTTATCGCTCTAGGAAGTGTGTCTTTGCCTTTGTGCTGCGTCTAAATATGGTCCATTGAGCTAGAGGGCAAAATTTGCCCATAATAAAATAACTTCTAACATTAAAGTAACTGCTGTTACTGCAACCAAACCTGTTAGTTTAAAAATATTTATATTTTTTACTTTTATTATTGGGGCATGGTTTGCACTCGCTTTGGATCGGGTACATTATTGTCTACGTTTATAAAAAGGGTTGAGAGTACGCAGAATGGCGGGGAGAGTAATATAATATGAACAAAACTGCTTTAATTACCTCAAGCACTTGTCTTTAAAGTAAGATGATTGGATGCGAAAGGACTGCGACTCTATTGTCGTTTTTTTTATAGACAAATAAGCTCACTTGACTTGAAAAACTTTTTTAAACGACTCAAGCAAATTCCTTATTGGTTTGATTGAATAAGTAGCACAAGATGCAATATGAAAACTGAACATGTATTTTAATAAAGAACAACGACACGTTTTTAATGAAAAAAAATATACTTCAATAGAGTAAAAAAACGGGCTTGTGTTTAAACGCCACTGCTTCAAATTATTATTAATGCGTAATAACATTTACAACGTTTTATTTAGCGCTGGTGTTGATCTTAAACCCAATAATATCAATCTGCTAACATCCTTATTCTCGCTTGCCTTTTTAATGCATATAATTTAATTAATAGAGAATAAAAAAACTAAACTAAACTAACAATACGCAGCCTATATTTAATTAATCATTGTTGTAGTCTCCACAAACTGCCCTGCCTCTACGGCACACCGCTGCTAATGTTGTACTCTTTTTGTATTACATTTTAAACCGTTTAAAGGCAAAACCCTAACACAGTGTAGAGTAACAGTGTGTGTACACACGCGGCAGAAAAAAACTAAAGGGCCAAAAATATCTCAGCTGTGCCCTGTGGGTTAAGCACCTATGGTCTCAATCAAGTAACAGTTCAACAGGAGAAAAACTAAATTTAAAAGCACGTGCGAAAACATTTTACAGCTTATCACGATAAAAATATATACCCCATATATACCCCTCCCCACTCCCGAGCTTATTTTGGCATTTCTACATGAATCATAGAAACTGACCTAGCAGAGGCAATTTTGAAGGAAAACTGTCAACCATATTATTATTATTATTATTATTATTATTATTATTATTATTATTATTATTAGTAGTAGTAGTAGTAGTATTAGTAGTAAGGCATAGAATAATACGGCAACGTTGTTTTTTGGCGTATTTAGGGGAGCATTGAAAAAACTGTAACAGCCTGTTACTGTTAGTAAGGCAACATACAGTAACTCGCTCTCCATTGTGTAATGTACATGCAGCTCAGCATACTGTAATATCTCCCCATTATGTACTGTACATGGCAGCTCAGCATATAGTAATATTTCTCCATTCTTTAGTGTACAGGGTAGCACATACAGTAATATCTCTCCGTTCTCTTCAGTACAGGGCAGCTCAGCATACAGTAACCAGCTCTCCATTCTGTTCGGTAGCTTCAGGGTAGTTCGACTTCAGCCATTTCCATGAGAACCCCGCCCCACAGACACAGAGCTACAATACAGAACTGATACCGTATCTCTGCGCTGCATCTTGCTGAACTGGGGTACTGTACAGTACAGCGCTGATACCGTATCTCTGCGCTGCATCGGGCTGAACCGGGGTGATGCACAGCTTCGTGCTTCTGCTTCAGCACCCTCACTTCACCAGCCTCTCTAGCAACGTCGGCCGCCCACTTGGTATTGGGGCACACTGGGTGATTCTCGTCTTTCTCTGAACAGAAATACCGCCCTCCTCTTTTTCCTTCAACAGAATGTCATATGCCATAACACTGACAGAGCACATTGAAATCTTACCAAAGTGAGAAGCGCAACAACTAAATAAGCTCACTGTCATCACACGCACATACTCTGCTAGTACGGCAGGGATAGAAAGAGCTTCCCGTCCTGTCGTGGGTGCGACGCTCGGTCCGATGTAGTTCTGCTCGTACAACACATCGTATGAGACTCGATACCTCGGCTGATGAACACCTACCTCAGAGCGGTGCTCGTTCACTCCGTTACGCAGAACAGAAGAAACCCAGGCAAATTAGGCAGCGATGGGAGAATCCCTTTCAAAACTGCACTCAGTGCGGTCTGCCTGCTTGAGCAACAACAGCGTTGAGCCCACTGCATCCCTTATCTGCTGTTCTTGTATGATGGAGACAACATCTCAGCATGTAATTAATTATTATTATTATTATTATTATTATTATTATTATTATTATTATTATTATTATTATTATTATTAAAATGATACGAGAGCTGCATCCATCCATGTATTTTCAATACATGTAATTCTGATGCATTTTCTCCCGTTGCGATGTTTAGCTCTGTCTGCTTCTTCGGGTTATCCACGATCCCTGTCTCTGCCTTTGCCCAGTCTCTTGTGTTTATTGCAGCCCCCTAAACAGGGACCCCCGACAGACACAGATTCCACAAGCCAAGCTGCATTTAGGTACTTGTAGTCAGAAACATCCCAGCTGGTCATAGACAGCAATGAGAACGTACAACACGCGTAACTACATTTCCTAGTAAACATTGCTGCTTTTCTTGCGTCAAGCTCAAGTGTTATGGGGATTGCAGTCTTGAATTCGCCGCACACTTTAGTCGCCTAGGATTTGGGAATACTTAACTACAACTCCCGTCATGCAATAGGAAAGTATAAGTCAGGATCAAGAGGGAAATCGAGACTGTGCATTCCTGCATTCCTCTGAGGCTACCTGGGAGGAATAATATATCTCCCGAGAAAATCAGGGAGGAGGTCGGAAAAATGATGTCGTGTCTGAATCACAGCGCCAGATTAAAAACAGAGTTTCTGAAAGAATGCACCTTAAAACGCTGCAGTGTGCTCTTGTATGATCTGAATGCACTGTAAAACGCTGCAGTGTGCGCGTGTGCGATTTGAATGCACCTTAAAACGCTGCATTGTGCTCTTGTATGATTTAAATGCACTGTAAAACGCTGCAGTGTGCTCATGTGTGATTTGAATGCACTGTAAAACGCTGCAGTGAGCTCTTATGCGATTTGAAAATGCTTGGTTCATAAGTTAGGTTTTAAGTTTAGTGCATCTTGCTGTGTTGCCGAGGGTGGTAAGTCTTAGGTAACTGTTCCTGTCGGTATTTAGTACATCAAGATTTCTCAACACTTCAAACATGGCAAGACCAACAGTTGTATAGTAAGTGGAATATATTAGCATATAGCTACTTTATCAGAAAGGGTTACATCACAACATACATACCAGTTTGTTTACATTACCCCAGTTAAAGCTGCTCTAGGGAAGCAGCTTCTTCCCCCCTTTAATCCGGTGTGCCACTGCATTGTGCAGTGAGCCCGGCGGGACTCCAGTTTGATATAGGTAAGACCTGTGTACCCCTGCATTGTGCAGTGAGCCCGGCGGGACTCCAGTTTGATATAGGTAAGACCTGTGTGCCCCTGCATTGTGCAGTGAGTCCTGGGGGACTCCATTTTGATATAGGTATGACCTGTGTGCCCCTGCATTGTGCAGTGAGGCCGGGGGGGACTCCAGTTTGATATAGGTAAGACCTGTGTAGCCCTGCATTGTGCAGTGAGCCCGGGGGGGACTCCAGTTTTATATAGGTAAGACCTGTGTACCCCTGCATTGTGCAGTGAGTCCTGGGGGACTCCAGTTTGATATAGGTAAGACCTGTGTACCCCTGCATTGTGCAGTGAGTCCGGGGGGACTCCAGTTTGATATAGGTAAGACCTGTGTGCCCCTGCATTGTGCAGTGAGCCCGGGGGGACTCCAGCTTGATATAGGTAAGACCTGTGTACCCCTGCATTGTGCAGTGAGCCCGGGGGGACTCCAGTTTGATATAGGTAAGACCTGTGTACCCCTGCATTGTGCAGTGAGTCCGGGGGGACTCCAGTTTTATATAGGTAAGACCTGTGTACCCCTGCATTGTGCAGTGAGCCCGGGGGGAATCCAGTTTTATATAGGTAAGACCTGTGTACCCCTGCATTGTGCAGTGAGCCCGGGGGGACTCCAGTTTGATATAGGTAAGACCTGTGTACCCCTGCATTGTGCAGTGAGTCCGAGGGGACTCCAGTTTGATATAGGTATGACCTGTGTGCCCCTGCATTGTGCAGTGAGTCCGGGGGGACTCCAGTTTGATATAGGTAAGACCTGTGTACCCCTGCATTGTGCAGTGAGTCCGGGGGGACTCCAGTTTGATATAGGTATGACCTGTGTGCCCCTGCATTGTGCAGTGAGTCTGGGGGGACTCCAGTTTGGTTATATGGTAGGTAAGCAGGCAAGACAGTCATTTAGTATAACTAAAAGAAACGCACACACTTTGACTAGAAGTATTTGTCACTGTCATTTAAAATACCACCATTGATTGTTTTGTATGGAGCTTTTGTTTTAGTAATTGTGTTTCATGATGAATGCTGTTGCCAGTTAGCCAGCACACCTTCTTAGATATGAGAGGGCTGCTGTGAGCTGTGCAAAGGGTTCATGGCTGGATGCAGCAGCCCAGGAGGAGCTGATTCTTCCAGAGAAGCCTGCTTGTGTACGACACTGAGGGCTGCATCATTTGTGTGTTTGTAAGTAGGGTTTATTTTCTTTATTTTAAGCAGACACACAGCAGGCTGCCTATATTCAATTCAGGGCTGAGTCAGGCCAGCGCTGGGGGTCACCACTCACAGAACCTCGTTACCTTGATGGGCTGCTACTGCAGGGGCACTACAGGACAGACCCTGGAAGGCTGGGAGAGAGCTGGACACTGTAAAAGAAACTCAGTAAACTCCAGGAAAGTCTTTGTTCCTGATTAAATGATTTTTCACTTTACATATTTAAACATTAATACACCTAGAACTAGAATCACTGCCTTGTTATAAATAATAATCAAATAATACAATTGCTTCCTTTTCCCTTTGTCATGCCAAGTTAAACCTATATATGTGTTCTTGTATTTTTCTTGTATGATGTTGCTGTAATATTTGCATTCTTCAATACAAATGTGTGGGCTGACAGCAGCAGATCTTTATCAGTTTAGGTGTTACTGTGTGGAAGAATAAAGCATTCTTTGCTGAGCCAGTGAAACATGCAGTGACTGCGATGCAGACTTAAGTTCAGGGACGTGTTGATTTGAAAGCGATTTGAAGCAGTCTGTGCTTTCCCTGTGTTTTTGCGTGCATGGAGCTGTGCTGTCCCTCACTGTGTGTCTGCGTGCAGGGAGCTGTACTGTCCCTCACTGTATGTCTGTGTGCAGGGAGCTGTGCTGTCCGTCACTGTGTGTCTGTGTGCAGGGAGATGTGCTCTCCCTCACTGTGTGTCTGCGTGCAGGCACGGGGAGCTGTGGGATTCCGGGGGCCCGAGTCACTGGTGATGTGCCCTCTCTGCTCCGTGCCCGTCCTGGTGTTCAATGCCTCGGGGCCTGTGGGTCTTGGCGTTGCTCAATGGCTGTGTGGGGGCAAGGGGCGGTGCCCGCAGCGGAGGCAGGCCTGGCGCATGTCTCTTCAGGAGATCCTGGGCTTTCTGGACCAGGCGGCAGAGCTGGACTGGGGGAGGGAGCTGTTCTTCAGGGGTGCGCGTCTCCAAGCCAGGGACACTGCAGGGAAGAAGGGACCACATCCTGCTACCGCTCATCCGTGCAGCCGAGGGGTGGGGCGGCTTGTTTTGGAGTTCTTTTGAGCTCTCTCCTCTCCGCAGTGGCTGTGGACCCACAGGACCCCGGGGTAGCTGCCCGCACCCTTGCCTGCATTGCAGATGTACTGGCAGGGGGAGAGGATGGTCTCAGCAGCTAACCCAGCCTGGACCCCCAGCTTCCAGCTGCTGGAGAGAGGAGAGCTGTCTGCTGGGGTGGAGACCCTGGCCAGGGAGAGGGATTGTATTGAGGGGTATAGCGCCCCCTGGCAGGCTCATACTCAATCCTATGAGGATGCGTAACTTTGGTATTGTGAGGGCATGGTGTTTGAGGTGATATTCAGTCCTATGAGGATGTGTAACTTTGGTATTGCGAGGGCATGGTGTTTGCGTTGATATTCAGTTCTATGAGGATGTGTAACTCTGGTATTGTGCAGGGCATGGTGTTTTAGTGGGGATATTCACTCCTGTATTAATGAGAATTATCTCCCTGCTGCTTTTCAGATGGACTTGCTGGTACGAGCCACCTGTCACTACGAAGTGGCGGGGTAAACTTTCATCCGCCAGGCTGTGATGTCATCACAGAGATTCATTGCTACTGGCCAACAAGAGCTCCCGTCCATTAACCAGCGCTGTGCCACACTGGACACAGGAGCACAGAGCACAGAGCACAGAGCAACTACTCCGTTCATAGATTTGATTGGTTCATCGGTTTGCCGTGTTGCAAAGATCCTTACAAAGAAAATGATCACTGAAGATTAATTAGTTAATAGCTAGCATCATTTAGTCTCATATCTTGTAAAGCGCTTTGTGATGGTGGTCCACTATGAAAGACGCTATATAAAAAGATGATTTTTTATTATTATTTATAGACCTTAGCAATCCACTGCACATGTGCAAAGCACTGCCATTATTGCAATAATCCCTGCAAACATAGTGGACAGGTAAACCACTGCTGTGTTCGCACGAGCTGCCTCTCCTCTAGCCTCAGGGCTGCTCCACTCCGCTCCCTCCTCTCTACAGCCGCAGCCTCTTGATGTCCTCGCTACGGAAGTCGATGCGGAGCGCCAGGACCTGCCTCACCTCTGCTGGGGTGAGCCTCCAGGTGAGGGGGCCGGCGTTGGGGCCCCAGTAGTCCAGGATCTCCGTCACCTGCACAGACACACAGACAGCGCTGAGAGCCTTCAACCAGCACAGAGCATGGCTCCAGCCTCTATAATGTATCATGACTGACTCCGCCAGTCAAACTGCAGCCAGCCTCTATACTGTATCATGACTGAGATGCACACAGAGGAATAACCACAGCCTAACTTGCCAGCAGATGCAAGCGCTGCATGCACAGTTGATTTAACATAAAGTGCGAGCGGTGCAGTCTTACCCTCTCGAGGTTCAGGATGGTGCCCATCTGGGTGAGTCGTGCAAACTTGTCCCGGATTGTCCAGGTGGTGACGGTGGTGAGGTAGGCGACCAGGGAGCGCAGCTCCTTGTCGAACTGCAGCCCGCCCAGCTAGGGAGAGGGACACACCACGGGTTAGACCGGGAGCAGCGGGAACTGGCATAGGAATCGTTCGTAACACCCTGCTTGATCAAAGAGTCCTTGTTTGTTTACAATGAGGCCGTGCTGACAGCAAGCATTAAATGGACTGAAGTGCACCCCCTTGTTACAGTAGAGCTCTGGCCACAAGCTTTGCATCACCTAGAATTTTAGGATTGAGAATTTTAAAACTATATAAACATAATTTAGATATTTTATTTAATCGTATAATCAAAGAAACTACAAAATGATATTGCAAAAGTCTACCGCAAGCCAGAACAGTAGTACAGTATTTCATGTTAGATTTAGGAATGGCACATTTTTTAATTTGTCATTTTTCAAATATACATAAATCTACAAAGCAGTATGTAATTCAATATGTTAACATAACATTATTCAACAGGTTTCATTCAACTTTATGAAATAAAATGAGTTAATTCCGATGCAAAATGTATTCCCAGGCTGACCCGGCTGAAGGTGGATTTGAATACATGTATTCCCAGGCTTACCCGGCTGAAGGTGGATTTGAAGACTACTTTCTCCAGCTCAATGGCTACCAGACTGGTCATCAGACTGGTCAGGTTATCATAGATAACGGAGGATAAGGCTGTCTGAACAGAAGCACAAGGCAGCATTAAATCAGCAGACACACAGACAAGGAGCGCAGACAGCTTTTGTATTCTGCCTGAGCCTGTAAGGAAATAAAGCAAGATCCACAGTCTAACATACAAATATACAGATTTGTGAAAGTCACAGAAATATGACATGATCACCCTAATCTCAACAGTCTGCATAGCAATGCGTTTACCTGGCAGCCTGCCTCTGAAGTGTCAGGCAGAGAAGGACATGCTGACTGTACTGTCACAATGCTCTTGCTGTTGAGCAGTGCCAGCCTCAATGTTTAATTCATATCCATAAGGAATCTGCCAAACGATTCCCATCTCACCAAGTCAACAAGCACTGGCAGATAAAACTGAAAAAGGTGGGGTTTTTTTGTCTCAAGTGACACTGCAAAGGATTCGTTTTAGAAAGAGACTGAAAACCCTAATCATACTGTGCTTGTTGGAAAACGTGGACTGAGAATTGATTAGCAGTTTGCTACGCATGTGGACTGGCAGAGCTATACTGGTGTTTTTTTCTGAAAAGAGACTAATATTGCAGATAGCAGACTGTTTGGTTCAAATTGTATGTACTGCTTACAATTGATAGAGACATTGCGTCTACAAGTTTCTTGCCCAGCATTGACTGCAAGCTAAAAAGATAACAATGCTGTGGACCAGAAGGGGCCAGGCTGTAAGACTTTGGAATGCAAAGCATAAAGGGGCTAAAAGGCTCCCAGGGACTGGCGTTGGACCCAGAGGTTCTCAGAGAGATCAAAAGAGATAATGCCACTAGGATCAAAGGGGCAGATTTATGGACCTTTTTTCTCCAGGAGTGTGAAGAATGCACCGAGTTCAGAGGTTGTCACACTAGACTACACACACACACACACACACACACACACACACACACACTAAATTAACAGAATAATGTGTTGTACCTTGACCATTGGTTAACTGTCAGAGAAAGGGGAGGTGGACCATCTATACAGAAGGGTATTTAATGTCATGCAAACATTGTAATGATGAGTATTCTGTTTGTCCTGTACCTGGGACCAGACTCCCTGCATATTTCAATAAACCTGGCAACTGACTGAAGAAAAGGACTCTGTGCATTTTCTTGAATCTACTTAATCACCATCATTTTTTGCAAGTTACTTCAGTGCTTAACATCCAGAAACTTAAATTTCAAAATGGCTTTACAATTCTTATTTGAATATTAAACTGCAGAAGCACACTAAAGGCAGCACGGCAGAACCATTCGTCTCCTTGCCCGAGTGCCCTCCAGTCTTACCTTCCCAAAGCCAGCCTGCTTACCTTGAACTCCCCCATGAGCTGCTCCAGGTTCAGGATCAGCTGCTGCACCCAGGGGTCGTTGGCTTCGTACTCATTGAACTCCTCCTGCAAACACAGCAAAGCCAGGCTGAACTCCTGCAAACACAGAGAGCACACACACCCAGTACAGAGCACAGACAACACAGCAAAGCCAGGCTGAACTCCTGCAAACACAGAGAGCACACACACCCAGTACAGAGCACAGACAACACAGCAAAGCCAGGCTGAACTCCTACAAACACAGAGAGCACACACACCCAGTACAGAGCACAGACAACACAGCAAAGCCAGGCTGAACTCCTGCAAACACAGAGAGCACACACACCCAGTACAGAGCACAGACAACACAGCAAAGCCAGGCTGAACTCCTGCAAACACAGCAAGGTCAGACTGCAGAGTGGCTGGCCAGCCAGCCACACCCACACACACACACAGCTAGACTAGAAGTAGAGCTCTATGTTAGCACCGGTTTTTGAAACCGTGTAGAATTTAAATGATCTTACAGTACAGAAATATCCAGGGACTATTGCAAATCTGTATCCCACCAAATTGCAAAAGAAGACAGCCAGCAAAGTGGAATCTATTGATTTTTGTTTGCTGTCGGTTTATGTATCATGTGTTGAACCTGGTGGTGTGAAAGCTCAGTGCAGCAGTCCTGAAGGTTCATAAAATCTTCACTATACTAATGAACCTGACACTCCTGACAAACACAAACATCGTTATTTTTACCTCCGATTATATATATAAATGTTTGTTTGCATATTCTAATGTTTCTACCTTCACACTGGTGACTTGTAAAGAGTTCTCTTTTTCAGTTCTAGTTTCAGTGTGCCTCCCCTTACCTCCTCGATGTTGTGAGAGATTGACAGGAAGCTGCTGATCCACGGCTTCACCTGGGGTTTAATGGCTGTGTTGTTCAGCTCAGTCAGGCCTTCCTGTACACAGACAAGCACCATGAACACAAACCTGCCCCTCCCATCAGACACAGAGCCCACACCCCTCCCTCCAGACATCCCGAAACTCCCGAAACAGAGCCCACGCCCCGCCCCTCCCTCCCCACGCCCCTCCCTTCCTCCCTCCAGACAAAGAGCCCATGCCCTTCCCTCCCTCCCGACACAAAGCCCACGCCACTCCCTCCCTCCCTCCAGACACAGAGCCCACGCCCCTCCCTCCAGACACAGAGCCCACGCCCCTCCCTCCAGACACAGAGCCCACACCCCTCCCTCCCTCCAGACACAGAGCCCACGACCCTCCCTCCCTCCAGACACAGAGCCCACGACCCTCCCTCCCTCCAGACACAGAGCCCACGACCCTCCCTCCCTCCAGACACAGAGCCCACGACCCTCCCTCCCTCCAGACACAGAGCCCACGACCCTCCCTCCCTCCAGACACAGAGCCAACGCCTCTCCCACCTGCAGCAGGTCTTTGAATTTGGTGGACACTGCCACCATGTCGGACAGGCCACTGTCAATCTTGGCGTGCGCATGCTCTCCTCCTCCAAAGCCCTGGCTGAACAGTCTGCTGCAATCGTTCTGCAAGAGAGACCAACAGACACTTTTAATACACTATACACACAGCGACATAAAAGAGGACCTGCAGGCATTCCTTCAAACACAAAGCAGATTTACTCAAGATGTTCAAACAGATCATTTTAAACTGTAAGCATAGCGATCTCTGTCCTGGCTGGTTTTAAAAGCAGACCTCCAGATTCCTCTTCAGAGTCATGATGTTCTCGCTGCACACCTCCACGTTGTTCAGAGTCACCTGAGGAGAGAAAGTGAACCATAAATACTACATGCACTCCAGTACTGGCCCTAGAGGGATTAGTCAAAGCAGAAACAGTGAAATACCATTTCTACACCAAGAAACCCCACTTTCCTAATGAAGAAGGTAGTCACTGTAAACACCAATTAGATCTTCACAGACCTACCCAAAGAGCTGCTCCCACTTACACCATGAGAGAAAGACCACCAGGACTCACTATATAATCTCATACCACGAGGGACAGACTATCAGGACTCACTATATAATCTCATACATGAGAGACGGACCATGAGGACCATAATCTCGCTTCCCTCTTATCTTAAAAGTAATTTTTAGACACCCATTGAAGCTTTACAGTCAAAACACTGACTGCTAACCAAGGTCCTCTTTTTTTTTTTCTTTCTTTGTGCATGGAATAAACCTGGCTCTGGACCCAGACCTCTTCCCTGCCCCTGCCCCTGCCCCTGCCCCTCACCAGAAAGGATATCTTGGCCTCCTCGCTGCTCTCGATCCCCTTGGTGTCGAACTTGCCCTGCTGCAGGCTGCTCTGCATGAGGCTCACTGCGCTGCTCACCCCCCTCTGGATATCCTGCAGCGTGGTGGCTGGGAACCCCAGCCGCAGCTTGTTATACAGCACCTCCCTACAGTGACAGAGACAGAGCGGGAGTTACACAGACAGAGAGACAGACAGAGGGTTATACAGAGAGAGAGAGAGAGACAGATGGAGGATTATAAAGATAGAGAAACAGAGGGTTATACAGAGAGAGAGAGAGACAGACAGATGGAGGGTTATAAAGATAGAGAGACAGAGGGTTATACAGAGAGAGAGAGACAAACGAAGGGTTATAAAGAGAGACAGACAGATGGAGGGTTATAAAGATAGAGACAGAGGGTTATACAGAGAGAGAGAGAGAGAGAGAGAGAGAGACAGAGAGGGTTATACAGAGAGAGACAGGGAGAGGGTTATACACAGAGAGAGTTATACACTGAGAAACAGACAGTGAGTGAGGTTTATACACAGAGAGAGACAGTGAGGGGTATACACAGACAGAAACAGAGACAGTGTTATACAGAGGGAGAGACAGTGAGTGAGGGTTATACAGAGAGAGAGAGAGAGAAAGTGAGGGTTATACACAGAGAGATAGTGAAGGTTATACAGAGAGAGACAGTGAGTTATACACAGAGAGAGAGAGAGACAGAGAGAGAGAGAGCGAGAGAGACAGAGTGTTATACAGGCTGCTACAGACACAGACTGCGTGGGGGCAGCTATTCAACGGCAGTAAGGAGCTACCTGAAGTCAGACTCGAGCACGCAGGTGGAGTGGTTGATCATGGCGCACAGGCAGTCTATGCTGGAGCTGGACAGAGCGCGGCCGATGCACTTCTTCACAATGTAGAAGCAGTCGTCCACCATGCTGGAGGTCAGCTGACCCTTCTCATAGGTGTCCATGGCAACTGCCTATGAGGAGGGAGAATCAGCCGGGATTAACAGAAGGAGATGCATGGTCAGAAGATCCCTATGCATTGATAAACTGAACCCACGGAACACAGTAATCTGAGGCAGTAGTATTTCTATGCAACACATGCAGCAGATGTACCCTCTGTGGACGTGCAGTATGAATATCCTGCAGACCGAATCCTCTCCTGAATGTCACCAATGTTTCCATTGTATCCAACTTTTCCAACTCTCACTGCAGTGGTGCTATTCCAGGGTTACTGCGCATACCTTGCTCACAGTCTCCCTCATGAAGTACTCCTCCATTGTGATGTAATAGCCAATGAGCTCCTGCATGTTCCTACTCAGCAGGCAGTGATTCAGCATCTTCTCCAGGGAGTGCTGGTGCTCTGCAGAGACAGGATTGCACACAGTGTGAGTGCAGACTCTCTGCACAGGGAGGGCTGTGCGAGTGCAGACTCTCTGCACAGGGAGGGCTGTGCGAGTGCAGACTCTCTGCACAGGGAGGGCTGTGCGAGTGCAGACTCTCTGCACAGGGAGGGCTGTGCGAGTGCAGACTCTCTGCACAGGGAGGGCTGTGCGAGTGCAGACTCTCTGCACAGGGAGGGCTGTGCGAGTGCAGACTCTCTGCACAGGGAGGGCTGTTTGATTGGACGGTCACATTGTCTGGCGTTACCTTGAATGAGGCTCTCGGGGGCCATAGCATCCCCCACCTCGAAGTCTGCAGTGACGCGTCGCCGCAGGAAACGCAGGTAGAGCTCAGCGCGGGCGTTCATTAGGGTCACCTCTGCCAGGATTGGGTCTAGCTCCCTGTCAAGAAACACACACCAGGCTTCAGGCACCGGGCTCCACAACAACACGTGGAAACACACAGCTGCAGCACGGACTGCAATACCTGGGCTCCAGTGTTTCTGTGGTTAAACTTCTCATCATATTGTTCTGTACAATCTGGAACTGCAGGGGGCAAAAACAAAAAACAAAAAACACGTGTTTATGCCATAAACAGACTTCCTAAAATTACATTCCCACAGCCAAGTATGAGCCCCAGGCCTCTTTACCTTCCTGTGGTAGTCCCTCTGCTGGATGAACTTGTCCACCACCTTCTCCGCCTGCCGGTCGCACTCTACCTGCAGGTGTTTGATGAGGGTATAGAGGCGCCCTGGGCCATAGTAGGTCTCCACGATGGGCTGGTGTGTCTCCACAATCCGGGCAATCCCTGCGGGACAGACAGGCACGGGGTGAGACAGTTGGGGGGGGGCCTGCTCTATCCCAAATACCAACAGACTCAATTCAGACAAAACTGACTAGAACGTCCTCCACTCCGAGTTCAGCATAACCATTCCAGATTCTACACCTACAGCATTGTGTTTGTTTGGGCATTTCTCAAGGCTCTCGGAATTGCAGATTATAATAGGGGAGTGCTTCCTCTTAGTGTCTATACAGGCAAGTGTGTCTATCCTAGCCCTGACCTTTCACCATACCTTCAAAGAGCAGCGTGAGGGTATCAGCAAAGACCAGCGAGGCCCTCCGGTCACTCAGCTCCACCCCCAGGGCCAGCAGCAGGTTTTCCTCCGCCTTACTGGCCAGCTGAAGAAAGACAACAAACCACAGAGAGTGACAACGAGCAAGAGAGAGAGAGGAGAGGAGAGAGACAGAGAGGGATAACAAGGAGTGAGTTATACTGGAGGGTGCGTTGTGTGAGAGACTCTCTAACATTATGAGACTGGGCTACACGTGTGTGCAAAGATCTCAGTGTGGTGTACAGTGGACTGCAGCTCCTACCTGTCTCTGTCTGGTCTTCTTACCTGTGTGCAGAGGTACTGGGAGAAGCGGCCCAGACCCTGCTCATGCAGCCCCAGCAGAGGGAAGATCTTGAAGAAGCGCTCCACCTGGGGCAGGTCCCCCTTCTCGATGGCCTGGTCCAGCTTCTCCGTCACGATCACCTTCAGCTTCTGCTCAGCCTCCTGCAGGAGGGACAGGTTTGCATCCACCAAGCTGCCTGTCGACACAGACAAACACAACCAGGAATCATTCAAAGAGACATGCACCCAGGATGAGAGACAGACAACAGCTCAGCTTCAGGGGAAACGAGACAAACAAACCAACATGTAAAAGAACTGGTCTCCAACACATGATACAGGAGCTGCTATTTCATTACATTTTTTAATAAATCCTGAAGGTCAATTACAAGGAGCATTGCTGATCTCCTAAATATTGCTTGACTGACAAACAAGGGACTCGGAAATGAACTATTGAACAGTCCTGTTCCCAACACTTCCAGTAAGAACGATGAGAAGTGTGGACTCACCCTCTCCCCCCTGCCGGCTCAGCTCGATGACGGACTGGTCCAGGGAGAGGTAGCGGTGGACGTGCGCGGCCGCCTGCTCGTAGTCCTCGTTGCGCAGTGCCGTCTGCACCCCGTCCATACAGAACTTCAGGTCCAGAATATCATCCGCGCGCTGGATCGCCTGGTAGAGACGGTTCTGTACAGGGCAGAAGGGAACAAAGGGAAGCCATCCCGATACACAAAACATTCAAGCTTTACAGAGGATTCTCCACTCGGAGAAGTAAATTAGCACTATAACATGTTTAGATAATGTAATTAGTATCCTTCTTTAAAGTAGCAATAGGCAAATCAATAGTCCAAAGCCATTCTCGAAGGCGGCGTCAAGCCTTTCCTTTCAAGATTTTCAAATCAGGACAAACCTGACCTTCACCCTGATGCAGCATCACCACCAACACATGCAGTGCTGCAGAAACACCATGTTAAACTTCCCTGCTAGTGTATTCCCAGAAAGATGCTGAAATGCCACTGAACAAAAGAAGAGGACAGGGAGGGAGGGGGAGGTGAAGCCCAGCGACAGAGTGGAGGGAGGGAGGGAGGGGGAGGGAGGTGAAGCCCAGCGACAGAGTGCTCTGCCCTACTCTACCTTGGCGAGGTCCAGCTGTCTCACTTTGCTGCTGACGTTCTCAGCCAGGCTGCAGGTGAAGGTGATCATCCCAGACAGCTGGCTGGCGTCGCCCTCAATCAGCTGCAGGTTTGGCCTGCAAACCACAGGGCCAGTCAGGGAATACATGTCAGCCATGTGTGTCCACTGCCATACCCAATGCAAAGCAATACTTCCCATACACTGCACAGATCCAAAAACTGTTTACATTTACAAATATTAACTCCAAGTAAAAAAAATAAAATACAAAAAAACCCAAAAAACGTGTGTGTAAATAATGACTTTGAAAAAGAAACACAATGGATCTTCAGGCTGGCGTTCAGAGTGCTCGTTTTTTGTGCTCGGATGTCATTCTTACCCCATTCGTTGCAGGGCCATCATCTTGGTCTGGATGTTGCTCTGCTGCTGCACGATTGCCTCCAGCTCGGCTTCCACGCCTCTCTGCGGACAATCAGACGCGACCATGAACAGTGCGCTCTGACAGTGGACTGGACAGATCTGAATCTGGGGAGAGGTCTGACAATCGGGGGCAGGCTATGTGTTCAGGAGGAGCGAAGCGTTGAGAGATGTGAGACAGATAATAATAACTAAACACCCAGACAGATTTCAAACAGAAACCGAACACCTGCAGTCTATGATATCTTAGTAGAACACAGAGCGGTAACAATAAACACGCATTTTTATTCACAGCATTGTTCATAATACTAGATTAATACACACAGTAATTCAATAACCAATCGCAAATAATCAATACAGGGAACGCACCGCCTGGTCTGTCTGGTGTTTACAATACTGCAGTCAATACCTCAGCGCAGCAGTTACTATGTCCCAAACCAGGCTGTAGTCGTGCAGCTGTACACATTGGTACCAGTCTCTGTCTCTATGGCACTAACCCCGGCAGCGTTGCCCCTCACCTCCTCGTCACTGAGTTGCTGGTACACCCGCTCCAGCTCCTCCAGCTCGGTTATTTTCTCGATCGATTCCATGCTAACAGCGCAGAGACTGGCAGCGACTCTCGTCCTGTCAGAGGAAGAGCAGGACTCTGCCATCTTGCCACAACACAGACAGCGCGTCACTTCCGGGTTGGTCACAATTCTTAAATCCGGTCGTGACCGCTTGGACCGCCCACAAAAGACATAGAAAACAGTTTTACTACGACTACTAATTGTTTAGGGGGTGCACCTGATTGCCACTGGGTGGGCGGTGTAGTGCTTCTACTGGTACTAAATAGGACTACTACTACTACTACTACTACTAATAATAATAATAATAATAATAGTAGTATATTTTGCGAACTACAGTTCTCTGTAACAAGGCGTTGAAATGTTTTGTTTTAATGAGAACATTCGTTTATTTGAAATCTTCGTGCTTTTCTTTGAGTGCCTGCTTTTATTAAAACCTGCCGTTCCAATGAGTTGAGTAGCTTGTGAAGTGTGTTGTACTGACACTGTTTCACATTTTCTGCCGATGTTGTTACAGGGCAGCGTACATGGAAGCACTGTGAATGGGTACCATTGTAATCTACTGTATCACAATGCAATGCAATGAGCCGATACCGCAATCTCGCAATGGCTGTTTATATTGACACAACTATATTCTATAATAAATGCTCATTATATGCTTGAAACGTTTTTTAAAAATCACGATTACGATTCCTGTAGATTTCACTTAACTCGATTGTTCTGTTCTTTTACAGGTATAAGATTACAGCATTACATCTAGTTTAGCAGGTTTTTTTTTTATATCAGGCAGTTTGTTGGGCAGCAACACAAGAGAATTGGTTGCGTGTATGTGATAGGACCCCGGACGCCCAAGCAGGAGAAACAGAAGGAGAACATGTAAGCGGTGTGAGGTTTGATTCCTACATAAATCTAGACCATCGCGACCGTTACACGGGTAATAAGAACTCGGGTTCGTTTTATAAGCATTGAGTTTCCCGTAGACGCAATATTTCCCAGGTTGAAGTGGTGCAGTTCGCTTTTTCGCGTGGAAAGGCGCGGATGGTCGTATGAATGGAAACTATCTGTAAACACAAACAAACCGGCCTGTGATTGTTACATCTGCGAGCTATACAGGGGACTGTTTTGAATGTAATAAAGGTGCTGTTTTTCAATAGCATGTCTTTGTTTGTGTTACGCATTAGTTGCAGAGCACTCCACATTTCACTAGTCTGTCCGACTCAAGGGTGAGCTGCAACTGTAAAGTTTTCAGTTTAGAAATCTCCCGCTCGCACATAGAGTAGCGCTGTAGGAATTTTGTAACCGAGTGCGTTTTGTGAATATATAATTCTTTCTGCGATATAAATAATTAGCTAATACGTTATTGTGTTTAAAATAAACGATCAGAAACTTCTGAGTACGATTCAAAGTGTATTGCAGTGAAAGCTGTTATTGTTAGTCTTCTATGCGATGTATGTGTTCACCGTCCCAGTAGGTGAATGGCTGTAGAGTCGTTGTTGTCTCCTATGCGATGTATGTGTTCACCGTCCCAGTAGGTGAATGGCTGTAGAGTTGTTGTTGTCTCCTATGCGATGAATGTGTTCATTGTCCCAGTAGGTGAATGGCTGTACAGTTGTTGTCTTCTATGCGATGTATGTATTCACTGTCCCAGTAGGTGAATGGCTGTAGAGTTGCTGTCTCCTATGCGATGTATGTGTTCACCGTCCCAGTAGGTGAATGGCTGTAGCTTTGTTGTCTCCTATGCGATGTATGTATTCACTGTCCCAGTAGACGAATGGCTGTAGAGTTGTTGTTGTCTCCTATGCGATGAATGTGTTCACTGTCCCAGTAGACGAATGGCTGTAGAGTTGTTGTTGTCTCCTATGCGATGAATGTGTTCACTGTCCCAGTAGGTGAATGGCTGTAGAGTTCCGTGCTCACAGGAACCTTGTGCATTATTTCACAGGTGTTTAATTTGAGAGGCTTGAGTATAGTCGGGTGCAGTGTTGTTGTTATTCTTTAAACCTCTGGTTGCAGGAGCAGGCCCGAAACCAGCGCATAATGACAGACAAGAGTGCACAGGAGTGGAGTGTTTTGTTTTTTTGCAAAATGATGTGCAGTTCTGCTTGGAGTGTAAATCCAACAAAAATTTTTACTTTTTTTTTCAGTGAAGTAATACAGTGCTTTTATGCTTCTAAACTATTTGCCAGTCTTGATTTGTGCAGTAGAATTTGGTCTTGGGGTGCAAACTCTGTTACAGGTTTCACACAGTCTTGTTTCCAAGTTTGATGCTGGGTTTGGCTGCAGTACCAGGATGCTGTTGAAATGATGAGATTTCTCATGTCTCTGATCTGATCTGTTGACACTGGAGAGGAATCCAATTGTGTGGGCTAAAGCCATATTAATACAAATGTTGGCTGAATTGTGTTTTTTGTTTTCTTTTTGCAGCAGTTGTAGGAGTTTGTATCAAACCTTCTCTGTTTCAGTGCAAAGAATCAGAACTGCAGCATCATGTTTCTCTACAACCTGACCCTTCAAAGAGCCACCGGCATCAGTCATGCTATCCATGGAAACTTCTCAGGTAATTCTTCTCCTCGGCTGCACTTACCTTCCACAGGACAGCCTGCCCTGCTGCTCTAACCTTCTAACCCTCTGTACTCCTATAGGGACAAAGCAGCAAGAAATCGTCGTTTCCAGGGGGAAGATCCTGGAGTTGCTTCGCCCAGATGCCAACACTGGCAAGGTGCACACTCTGCTCACCATGGAGGTGTTTGGAATTATCCGCTCCCTCATGGCTTTCAGGCTGACGGGCGGGACCAAAGGTGAGTGTGACTGGGGGCCAGATTCCAAGTGCTGGGATGCAGTACTTCATTAATACAGCTGGGTGGCAGTGTGCCCTGGTGGGTAGAATAGGTGGGTTCCAGTGGAGGAGCCAAGAACTTTGTAACATTTGCAAGGGAATGCTTTGACAGCTATTTTGGAAGCTGGTGAAGTGATGAGTTTTCTCATGTCTCTTCTCTGAACTTTTTAACTTTGGAGAGAAATTAATATCTCTGATCATCAGAACAACCCAAAGTAAATGAAAGTCAAATCTGGAGGAATCTTATGCACCTGGTAAAGGTGAGGGAACACAAAGCCACTTTTTCAGGAAAAGTGGCTTAAAACCTGGTTCCAGGAGACCTAGTTTGAGGCAGTGTAGCTGTATGAAACCCCAAGTCTGCTGGTGTACCATGCAGTGCCTGGAACCAAGTTCCAAACCACAGTGGCTTTGTGTTCCCTCAGCTTTAGCAATTGGATAATTGTTCCTTAAGGCCCTGTTTCCCCTTTGTGATACTAACTGCTGCTGTCGTGCCTCATGGTTTCAGACTATATTGTGGTGGGCAGCGACTCGGGGAGAATCGTCATCCTGGAGTACCAGCCCTCCAAGAACGTGTTTGAGAAGGTGCACCAGGAGACCTTCGGCAAGAGCGGCTGTCGACGTATCGTCCCGGGCCAGTTCCTGGCTGTCGACCCCAAGGGCAGGGCTGTCATGATCGGTGAGGGTTCAAGAATATCTGCAATGTAATATGCTGGGGCTCCAGAGAATCGTTGCTTCCTACCATTGCATCACCATGACATGCTGTAAAAATTACAGGAACACAAATTCAACAAGTTTGTAAAAAATTATTATAATTCATTTTTTTCTTTTTTTTACCCCCTCTTCTTGGAAAATATTTGCTGTAAACAGTTGCAAGCTTTTTTTTTTTTTTTTTTTTTTTTTAATTTTGGCATATGTTCTGGTGCATTTTAGAAATAATTATTTTCTGAAGTCATTTGAGATGAGTTTTTGTTTATTTTATCCCTGTAATTAATGAAAGAGTTTCAATGAGTTTGAAAACAGGTGGGAATGTTTTGCATGCTCTGGGTGCTCTGACCCCAGCTGAGTGTTTACTCTCTGCCCCCCTGGCAGGAGCGCTTGAGAAGCAGAAGCTGGTGTATATTCTGAACAGAGATGCTGCTGCTCGCCTCACCATCTCCTCCCCTCTGGAGGCACACAAGGCCAACACCCTGGTCTACCACGTGGTGGGGGTGGACGTGGGATTTGAGAACCCTATGTTTGCATGCCTGGAGATGGACTACGAGGTAACCCTGCTTCCCTAACCTGGTCCAATACTGATTTACCCCTCCCTCAGGACAGGCTGTTTTCTCATGTAGGATCAACTTCCATGGCTTTGTTGCAAGACTGATGTCCACCAAGATTTTCAGAATTGTATGAAACACTGTCTCCAATGTTGCTGCTCCATTTCCTTCCATACTGTAAATGGCAGCTCTGTGTGTGATACATGGCTCTCCACTTGGATTGAGGTTGTTGTATTGCAATGCTCTCCCTCACACGGCTCGACTTTGTTCTAGGAGACAGATAATGACCCGACAGGGGAGGCTGCCGCTAACACCCAGCAGACCCTGACCTTCTATGAGCTGGACCTGGGCTTGAACCACGTGGTGCGCAAGTACAGCGAGGCCCTGGAGGAGCATGGGAACTTCCTCATCACAGGTGTGTGCAGCAGGGCTTGGTCCTCATCGCAGGTGTGTGGAGTGGGGCTCGGTCCTCATCGCAGGGGTGTTGGGAGGCTGTTAAAATGATGAGTTTTCTCATGTCTCTTCTCTGACCTATTAACACTGGAGAGCAAATAAACAAGATCTCTGATCACAGCGGTTTGCGTTTAAGCAGATTGACTTTATTTCTTGGGTACAGAAGCAGCCCTGCATTTGTTTTAAATTGAGGGGTGACTCGAACCTCTTGCCTGTCCGCAGTGCCGGGAGGATCTGACGGCCCCAGCGGAGTGCTGATCTGCTCTGAGAACTACATCACTTACAAGAACTTTGGGGACCAGCCTGACATCCGCTGCCCCATCCCACGCAGGAGGGTAAGAGGCACAGGCTGGAGGGGTGTTGTGATGGAGGGTCCTATATTTAAAAGGATTTCGTTTTCTTCAAATAATTGCCGGGTCTCAAATAATCGCCTGTCTCCAATATGCGCCGGGTCTGCTGGCAAATATAGTGTCCATCTGTCTGTCTGGTGTTTCTGCAGAACGACCTGGACGATCCAGAGCGCGGGATGATCTTTGTCTGCTCCGCCACGCACAAGACCAAGTCCATGTTCTTCTTCCTGGCGCAGACCGAGCAGGGAGACATCTTCAAAGTCACCCTGGAGACGGATGAGGAGATGGTGAGCTGCTGGGCGGGGGCGGGCCTGGGAGAACGGGGCTGTTGAAATGAGGAACTTTCTGATGTCTCTTCTCTGATTTTAGTAATTTCTGGAGAGAAATAATAATTTCTGATCAAAGCCCCCAGCTGATCTGTATACCATTTTTTTCTAATTTTATTTAAGTAATTTTTCCAAAAATCTGAACTCCATCTCCTTTTTTTCTCAGGTGACTGAAATCCGTTTGAAGTACTTTGACACCATTCCTGTGGCCACCTCCATGTGCGTGCTGAAAACGGGCTTCCTCTTTGTGTCCTCAGAGTTCGGGAATCAGTAAGTCTAGAATTTCTTTCTTTGCCCTGGCCCCTTCCTGAAATCAAGCCTGTTGCTGGACCCCTGTAGCTCTCAAACGGATGATGGTTTCTCGTGTCTGTAGCTTGCTGTGTTCACTGCCCCCTGTTTAACTGCTCCTCTCACTGTCAGTTACCTGTACCAGATCGCACACCTGGGGGATGATGACGAGGAGCCAGAGTTCTCCTCTGCCATGCCACTGGAGGAGGGAGACACCTTCTTCTTCCAGCCGCGGCCGCTGAAGAACCTGGTGCTGGTGGATGAGCAGGAGAGCCTCTCCCCCATCATGAGCTGCCAGGTGAGACTGATCAAAGGGGCCTCTGCAAATGGAGTTGTGCAGCATCGCCACGGGCTAGTTGCATGCAGTGTGACCTGATCCGTTTGACCTGAGCTTTGCTTTCTCTGTTATAGAAATGTTGAAGGTGTGCTGACTCGCTCACTTTCATCTTTCAGATTGCTGATCTGGCAAATGAGGACACGCCCCAACTGTACGTGGCCTGTGGCAGGGGGCCCAAGTCCACCCTGAGGGTACTGAGGCACGGACTGGAGGTACGAGAGTTTCATACAGTCCAGCTGTCTGGGGGGGTTGTGGGGCTGCAGGGCACTAATGCAAACGCTGGCTAGGATTTTTTTAAATAAAAACTAGTTTGGTTCAACAGGGGACTGTTGAAATGATGAGATTTCTCATGTCTCTTCTCTGACCTGTTAATGATGAGAGAAATATTTCTCTGATCACAGTGATTGCCTTTAAGACGCTGTTTCCTGGCTTAAAAGCAGCCCTGCATTTGGTTTGACAAACTAGGTTTTTCTTCTTTTCATTGCCTGTCCTTTTGATAAACACAAGAGTGTGTGTGTGGGTTCGGTTAACGATGTGCACATAAGGCATGGCGTTGCTGCACAGTGCTGACTGCCCTCTTTTCCCTCCAGGTGTCCGAGATGGCCGTCTCCGAGCTGCCCGGTAACCCCAATGCAGTGTGGACAGTGAGACGTCACATTGAAGGTATGTCAGATACTGTGAGTTTACTGGAGAGCTCTCTGAATTGGGCTCCTGTTAAGTTAAGAGGTCGCTTGTACTTCAAACCTGCAAAGAACACTGTCAGGGTATCCTTTTTTTTACTAGAAGGATTGCTTGCATCTATGTTTACTTCTTAAAAATAACTTGTGCTGGGGGATCTTCTTGACAGCAGATGTAAGCACTGTTGCAACCTTCATGTTTCATGGTGTTTAGAGCACCTATTGTTTGATAACGGGGACTGACTGACATACTGCAGTCCGGTGCACAGGGCAATGCTGGCAATGGTGACACTTACTGAAACTGCAGCATACAGGCACAGGTACATACATGTTGGCATGCTGTTTGCGGCGTCTTTGATTGCTTGCATGCAGATATACGAAGCGGAGGTGAAGCCACAGGATTGCAGCATGAAGTGTTGCAGTTAGACGGTATTCCAAAGCTTTTCCTGGGCAGGAGTGGCTTGCTGTGCGGTTACAGTATAATTATGGTGCTTGAAGCAAGCCTTGTGTTGGGGGCCTGTGGCTCGGATTGGTTTGATTCAATGTGTAAGGGCTGTGTTTCCAATGGAGGTCCTCTTGGGAAGGGACCACTAACAGTCCAGGTTATTTATTTCAGATAACTTCTAAAGTCTAAGAGGCTTTATCTGAACCCCCCGGGTGTCAGCGCTGCACCTCGTTTCCTGAGCAGTTTGGCTGAGGGGTTCTGTTGAATTCTGTGGAAGTGTAGCCGTGTCCCCCCTGTCAGCACAGTACTAACCCGGGCCGGTGTTTGGTGCACTCCCTGCCAATACCGAGCCTCTCTTTCTCTCCCACAGGTGCTCGGGACGAGTGCGGCTCTCCCCGGGGGGGCCCCCCTCACTGACGCCAGCTCTCAGCACTGGTTAGGACACTCTCTGTCTTTTTTACAACTTCCTATCCTGAAGAGGAGCCAAAATCAAGCTCATTCCCTTCAATACATCTCATTAAACCAGTGGCTAGTAATAGCGGTTCCTCTGACAGTGAGCTCATGTACAAATAGGTTTAAGTACATAGATAACTTGAACAAGGTACTGACTTCTAATGGACTGAAACGGCTGTGAGTTGCTTAGGCTGCGTACACATACCGGCTAAATGCGGTTGTGAGTTCACCTTTTGCTTTTAATACGGTTTGTATACAGACACAGTTTGGTTACGAAGGGCAGCGAGTACCTACAGTACTTTCTTCCAAAAGCATAAACAAAAACACTGCCTCCATATCACACAAAACCTCCCGATCGGCGTGTCATGATGGCCCGAGTTCAGTGGTTGTTTAAATGTGGAGTGCACTTCAGTAATGAAAGCTTGAGGGACAATTGTGCAGTTGCGTGAATGTGTTTGAAATAGTGTGTGTGTATTTCAATTCCTAGCATGTCTATTGAAGGTTAGTGTGGGAGGGAGGCTTGTATGAGAAACACTGTTGGACAGTGCCTGATAACCAGGGGGAAGGAGAGCATACAATAGCAGTAGTCTTAGATTGGAGACAGTACAGTCGGCATTGCTTTATCGGGACACCTCAGGAGAAGGAAAAATATCCTGAATAAGCGACTGTCCCAATAAACGAGAGGCATTTGAGATGACTTTAGTCACACTTTTTTTTGTTTCTAAATGGATACAGAATGAAATCTCATGACCTTGATTAAATGTTAAATACATCATGAGTCAGTTTTTATTCCTAAACAAAATTAATCACTCTTATTTCTACATGAAATGAAAAATAATGAAATCACATCTTATCACAAAGCGATGCACCTGCAATGTTGACATGCCAACTTTCTTTGCAACAGCCTGAGAAACCAGGAGACTCCAGCAGTTCCTTCAAGAGTTCGACGTGGTTTTCGCAAGTCACAGTCTAATCATGTGCTCCTTGCACTGCGCTACGCGAACCTGCCTGCTCTGAAAAGAGATCTCCATTCATTATTTAGAATACTGTCTTAATTAAATGACATAAATATCATTGGGAAGAACTGTCTCCTAGAGTTGTATCCCATGTAGGCAGAAATCCTGTTTTTTTTTTTTTCCCTTCAGTATCCCGATTAGGTGGTGCTGACCTGTATAAGGGCAGGGAGCCTGATGGTGCAGGAGTGGATAAACCAGCAGTCAGATTAGAGACAGTATGATGACAGATTTGCAGAGGGCGCAAGAGTGGATACACTAGTAGTCAGATTAGAGACGGTATGATGACAGGTTTGCAGAGGGCGCAAGAGTGGATACACTAGTAGTCAGATTAGAGACAGTATGATGACAGGTTTGCAATGGGTGCAGGGCTGGATCACGCAGAGTCTGTACAGAACATGCTGGTTGTTGAGCAGAGCTCCTGTGAGCTCTCCTGCTTTCTCTCCCCAGATGAGTTTGACGCCTACATCATCGTGTCCTTTGTGAACGCTACGCTGGTGCTGTCCATCGGGGAGACTGTGGAGGAAGTGACTGACTCAGGCTTCCTGGGCACCACTCCCACCCTGTCCTGCTCTCTGCTCGGGGAGGACGCGCTGGTGCAGGTACCCAATCAACACACTCCTTCAATAGCTAGGCTACACAGTGTGTAGCTTCATCTGTAATTACAGTATAAAAAAGGGAAGGCCTTTTAAGTAAACAGTTGTTTTTTTAAGTGCAGTTTCTCCTCTAACAGCAGCTGGTGTTTGAATAGTAAGATTATCTTTGTGATTTTCACCCCCCCCCCCCTCCAGGTGTACCCAGATGGGATCCGTCATATCCGGGCAGACAAGAGAGTGAATGAGTGGAAGACTCCGGGCAAGAAGACGATTGTGCGCTGCGCTGTTAATCAGAGGCAGGTGGTGATCGCGCTCACTGGGGGAGAGCTTGTCTACTTTGAGATGGACCCGGTATGTGTCTTTCCTGCCTCCACAATGATCGAGCGGGGATTGGTTGCTGGATTCGGCTTTTGTTGTTGGCTCCAGTATCAACCATTACTTTTTATCATTGTGCATCTGAAGCTAACTAATTATAAGAAACTTAATTGTTAACATTAGCTGTAGTTACTACAACTTTTTTTTATAAATACATGTATCAATATTCTACACATGCATTTTGAGGTTAGAGTTTTGAGTTCTGTAAAACAGATACAAAGGCAGCAGTAATCTCTGTGTAAAGGGTCTCTGCATGTCTGTCTGACACCCCTCTCATCGTGCCCTGCAGTCTGGCCAACTGAATGAGTACACGGAGCGCAAGGAGATGTCTGCGGATGTGGTCTGCATGAGTCTGGCCAATGTGCCTCCGGGAGAGCAGCGCTCGCGCTTCCTGGCTGTGGGGCTGGTGGACAACACTGTGAGGATCATCTCCCTCGATCCCTCAGTGAGTGCTTCTGTCTCTTCCACAATTCACAGCACAAAGAAATACAAGGAAGTGCTGCTGGTTTCAAATGCAAACACTATCTCAGAATTTTATTTAAAAAAATAAAAGCTTGGCTTGCCTCTACTCTGGAGGGCTGTTGAAATGATGAGATTTCTCATGTCTCTTCTCTGACCTGTTAACACTGGAGAGGAAACAACTGTCTCTGATCTCAGTGATTTGCCTTTTAAGTAAGTTTGCAATATTTTGAGTTGACTTGCTGGCTTTCTGTCTGCATGTTAGTTGCGTGTATACAAAGGCGTCGTGCTGATTCCTGGTTTCCTTGCAGGACTGCTTGCAGCCGCTCAGTATGCAGGCGCTGCCGGCCCAGCCTGAATCCCTGTGTATTGTGGAGATGGGTGGCACAGAGAAGCAGGATGAGCTGGGAGAGAAGGGCAGCATCGGTTTCCTGTACCTTAACATCGGCCTGCAGGTGCACTGCTCTACACACAGGCTCGGCCTGCTGTTTTATGGACAAACTTTTGGTTAAAAAGAATAGAAATAATCAAATCTGTTTTTGAACAGATTTTCATGTTTTCAGTTGCATCTCAAGAGTTCTTCCTTATGTACAAACTATACCATGAATCTCCCAGCTGCTGTTTGAAAGCTTGTGTTTGTGTCTCCAGAACGGCGTGCTGCTCCGGACCGTGCTGGACCCCATCACAGGCGACCTGTCCGACACTCGCACCCGATACCTGGGCTCTCGCCCGGTGAAGCTCTTCCGTGTCAGGATGCAGGGCCAGGAAGCGGTGAGCACGCTGCACTGTTTCACTCTCCGGTGGATTATTTCAGTGTTGAATCTGCTCGCTGATTCCTCTTTGTCTCTCAGGTGTTGGCCATGTCCAGCCGCTCATGGCTCAGTTACTCCTATCAGTCTCGCTTCCACTTGACGCCGCTGTCCTATGAGACTCTGGAGTATGCGTCTGGCTTTGCCTCGGAGCAGTGTCCGGAGGGCATCGTGGCCATTTCCACCAACACCCTCAGGTAAACCACCTCATGGGGCAGCTTAATTGAGGCACTGCATATTGGTTGGGATTGAAGCTGTCTATATTGAATGCTTTTGAGGCACTATGTAAGGCTTTGGGATTGAGGCTCTGTATCTGTGGTAACCGCTTGTGGTCTCTGTCCAGGATCTTGGCTCTGGAAAAGCTGGGCGCAGTGTTCAATCAGGTGGCGTTCCCCCTGCAGTACACCCCACGCAAATTTGTCATTCACCCCGAAACCAACAACCTGATCCTGATCGAGACGGACCACAACGCCTACACTGAGGCCACCAAGGCACAGCGGAAGCAGCAGATGGCTGAGGTAAAGGGAGGGAGATGTAGTGTTCAATCCTGCCTGCTAGAGGGCACTGTTAAGCTGGCTGCCACTATTGCACAGGAGTGCAAAGAAATATAACTGCAAATGGTTGTAAAGAGATTTCCTTTTCAACTAGCTCACTTCAGTTAACCACTTTAATGTGATTGGCTTCTCTCTGTTCTCTTTCTGTTTTAACCCTGGTATCTTGAGCTGCATCCAGTAGATTTGGATGATGATTTACAGAAAGGCATCATTCTAGAAACCGCTTGTTCTGTGGGAGTGAAGGGGAGTGGTGGGAGGGCTCTCTTGAGTTGGTCTTGCTGATCTGTGTCGTTTCCAGGAAATGGTTGAGGCCGCCGGAGAGGATGAGCGGGAGCTGGCAGCGGAGATGGCGGCTGCATTCCTCAACGAGAATCTTCCTGAGGCGATCTTCGGCGCTCCCAAGGCAGGCAGCGGACAGTGGGCCTCGCTGGTGCGGCTCATCAACCCCATTCAGGGGGCCACCCTGGACCTGGTGCAGTTGGAGCAGAACGAGGCAGCATTCAGGTGAGCCGGGGCCCCGACAGCTCCCTGTGGCCACACACTGGCTGTGCTGCTGGGATATGATTTCATTCACACTAACATGTATTGCAGTGATCCACACACTGGCTCTGCTGCTCCAGACATAAGTAGACCAGTCAGTTCCACTGAATCCCTGTCCCTGAACATGTGCAGTAGTGCCTTTAACGTTTACCAGAGTATATTCACACGGTATTGTTGCTGGTCTTCAATTTTGTTTTACCTTGGTTTTAGTGTGTGTTTGCCATATTTATTAATATCCTTTACCATGCCTCACTGGCCTTTCCATTGCTTACCTGTTCTTTATTCCACTGTGATGGGCTTGTGGGACGCTTTTTTTCTAAGGGTGTTCTCACACCATGCGGGTGGCACTGTGACTCGCTGTGTGAAGTTGATGCTCCCCAGTGCTCAAGTGGCTCTTTCTCTCTGCAGTGTGACTGTCTGCAAGTTCGCCAACGGGGGAGAGGATTGGTATGTGCTAGTGGGCGTGGCCAGAGACCTGATCCTGAACCCGCGCTCTGTGGGTGGTGGCTTCATTTACACCTACCGCCTGGTGAGCGGCGGAGAGAAGCTGGAGTTCATGCACAAGGTAAGGGATCGGGGGGGTTGTTTTTCATTTTTTATAATGGAGCATACCAAGGTGGGATTGCAGGATTCTGTTTACTTTCCTAAACTATGTGATAAACCAACATGAAGCGTTTAAACTTCAACCTCATGGAATCAAAAAAAACCTGGGGGCTTGCATCACCGTACTCTGCACACATCCAGATGAATACATTTATATGTGTATATAGGGATGGGATGGGGGGCTTGCATCACCGCACACATCCTGATGAATACACACTACAACTGATGTGTGTGTGTGTGTGTTTTTATATGTTTAAACTTGTTTCTTTTCCAGACGCCAGTGGAGGATGTCCCCTCTGCCATCGCGCCCTTCCAGGGCAGGGTTCTCATTTCTATTGGGAAGTTGCTGCGGATCTACGACCTTGGGAAAAAAAAGCTGCTCCGCAAATGCGAGAACAAGGTAACTGGGGCTTCCTGTGTGTGCAGGACTGCACAGCAGCTCTCTCCACTCTGATCACTGTGTGCGCAAGACTGCACAGCAGCTCTCTCCACTCTGATCACTGTGTGCGCAAGACTGCACAGCAGCTCTCTCCACTCTGATCACTGTGTGCTCAGGACTGCACAGCAGCTGTCTCCGCTCTGATCACTGTGCAGGACTGCACAGCAGCTCTCTCTGCTCTGATCACTGTGCGCGCAGGACTGCACAGCAGCTCTCTCCGCTCCTGATTCTGATCAAGCTGTTTAGAAGCAATGAGAAACGGAGTGTGTGAAAGGCATCAAACGTGTATCTTGCTTTTCTGTAAAAGTAAGACAATAACTGCAAGAAGTTATGTAAAATGCCAGCTTTCTAGTTCCCTTGTGACATTGTCATGCTTTTTAATTGCAGAGGGATACATTTCCTTCAGTTGTAATGCTGCAGTCTCCCGTTTATATTTCTGTATTAAATGGCCAGGTTTCATCGTTTTCTTTTTTTTCATTTTAAACTTGATCTGTAATTTTACGCCATGTCAAATGTCTGCTGTTAAACACCTGTTTTGGAATGCACGTGTAGTTTCAGTCCCGTAACTATTTGTCCTCCTGTGCCTTCCTGCAGCACGTCCCGAACCTCATCACAGGGATCTACCCCATGGGGCACCGCGTGGTCGTGACGGACGTGCAGGAGAGCCTGTTCTGGATCCGCTACAAGCGCAATGAGAACCAGCTGATCATCTTCGCTGATGACACGCACCCTCGCTGGCTCACCACGGCCTGTCTGCTCGACTACGATACCATGGCCTCTGCAGACAAGTTCGGCAACATCAGCATTGTACGTACCCTGCTCCACTGGCTGTGCACCTTTACTGTCGGCCCAGTCACTCTAGTAGGTTCGCGTTACTCTTGGCAGAGATGCCCATGTTCCTTGGTTAGTGTGACCAATTACTAGAAGACAGTGTTTAATCTTAGTGACATATTAAACTCTACCCTGCAGGTCAGGTTGCCCCCGAATACAAACGATGATGTGGATGAGGATCCCACAGGAAACAAGGCACTGTGGGACAGGGGTCTTCTTAACGGGGCCTCCCAGAAGGTATGTGCTGCAAATGGGGCTAGAACCTCACTCCATTGCTGCTGTCTCCAACACTATGTAGAACCTCACTCCATTGCTGCTGTCTCCTACACTAGAACCTCACTCTATTGCTGCTGTCTCCTACACTAGAACCTCACTCCATTGCTGCTGTCTTCTACACTAGAACCTCACTCCATTGCTGCTGTCTTCTACACTAGAACCTCACTCCATTGCTGCTGTCTTCTACACTAGAACCTCACTCCATTGCTGCTGTCTTCTACACTAGAACCTCACTCCATGGCTGCTGTCTCCTACACTAGAACCTCACTCCATGGCTGCTGTCTCCTACACAATGTCCAACCTCACTCCATTGCTGCTGTCTCCTACACTAGAACATCACTCCATTGCTGCTGTCTCTTACACTATGTAGAACCTCACTCCTTTGCTGCTGTCTCCTACACTATGTAGAACCTCACTCCATTGCTGCTGCTTTCCTACGGTCGATGTAGAGCCACTCTTTGCATGACACTGACTCTTAATTCCATATTTACAGCTGTGATGGGGGACGCATGTTACGGTGATATTTTTATTAATGATGACTTGCTCTCCACAGGCGGAGGTGATCATGAACTACCACATCGGGGAGACGGTCCTCTCCTTGCAGAAAACCACGCTGATCCCTGGAGGCTCAGAGTCCCTGGTGTACACCACCCTGTCTGGGGGCATCGGAATCCTGGTCCCCTTCACCTCTCACGAGGTGAGACCACGGGCTGCTGTTAATCCCAATGCACTCGGCTTCATTTGAGTGAATGTGACAGGCTTGACTAATCCTGTCCTTTTCTTTCTCTATCTGCAGGACCATGACTTCTTCCAGCATTTGGAGATGCACATGCGTTCAGAATACCCCCCTCTATGTGGCCGGGATCACCTCAGCTTTCGCTCCTACTACTTCCCTGTCAAGGTGGGTATTTTCCCCTTCATTTGGGGGCGGACGGCTGGCAGCAGCTGGTAGGAGCATGGCTTGCTGTCAGCCTGCGAGTACAGTTAAAAAAGCCTGTGCAACAGTCCAAACTTTAAAGCGCTGTGACAGATCTACCCTCTTGTTGCACAGCCAGTAACACTTGGCTAGGGAAGTAGTTCATCTGCCACATTAGTTGCAATGGAGGCCTGTGGCTTCTCTTGAGTTTACACTGGTGAGTTCATTAGGAGAGCGTGTCCTTTCTCTCTGTAGAACGTGATCGACGGGGATCTGTGTGAGCAGTTCAACTCTATGGACCCCAACAAACAGAAGAGCGTGTCTGAGGAGCTGGACCGAACACCACCCGAGGTCTCCAAGAAACTGGAGGATATCCGAACTCGCTACGCTTTCTAAATTCCCTCTCAGGGACCCAGACTCCAGCCGAACACCTCAGGCTTCTACAAACTGCGTTCAAAACCCGCGGCCCAGACACAAGCACCATTGTTTATTCTTCCTTTTTTTTTTTTTTCTTCAATTGTGCTTGCCAGGTACAGAGACGTATGTTACTTTTAAATCCCTAGACTTTCATCTGTCTTTTAAACAGCAGAACTACTGCCCACTGACCCCGCAACTGTGCCTTGTTTTTTGCTTTTGATTTATTTTTAAGCACAAAAGTGTGTAATAAATGTTTTTGAAATGAGGGCTGCATTTGAGTTGCATGTTCTGGGGTGTGTGTACAGGGCCAGCAGGAAGCAGGGTGTATCTGACCATGCAAGGATGGCACACGCCTCAGTGTAATGAAGTGTAAAAGTTAATACTTCTGAAGTATCATTCTGTTGAGCTTGTAGTGCAGGAAACTGGTCACTGTAAGTTTTAGGTTAAGTATAGTATATTTTGAAAATGGCTCTGCCTGGGTCATTGCCAGCTTGGGTAAGCTTGTTTGTCCTGTCAGGATGAGCCTGCATTAAACACAGTCAACACTTGGCAGGACTTCATTACCAGCTGGGACCAGGTTTTCATTGAAGAATGTATAAATGTACTTCCCTATCACACAATGTTAGCTGTCTGGATCCATGCAGTGTTGGTGAAAGTCAGTATAAATCTGAAGAGTTGAAATGGCAAAGTACTACAGATGGAAACTCAACCTTGACTCCTTGACTGTCACTTCTGAGTGTGGAAACCAGCAATGCAAGAGGGTGGCGGTCTGGTATGAACTGTAATGTTTGGCTGTGTTGTAAATAAACTTTTGTATAAGGTTGAAAAGCGAGTTAGGTCTTTTTTCTTGTGGAATTTACATCCACCTCCTAACTTAATATTTGAAATGTGTGTCTCCCTTTTCAAAAACAAAGCTTTTATATATAAAAAACTCGGCACTATACATTTATTTTAAGATATCTTGAAATGTTTAGAGATATCTAAATCTTTTGCAGAGATCTTGAAATTTATAAATAACTTCAAGAATATCTCCAAATAGACAAGTCCATTAAAAACAGCATTATCACAGGAAGTCATTTAGAGATATCTATATAAAAAGGAGTTTAGTAAGATCTCTGGGAACAGATATCTATTATTTAGAGAGGTCTCTGAGCTGAGTTATTTAGAGATCTGTATGAACAGGGGTTTATTTAGAGATCTCCTAATGACAGTTCAGTGTACCATGCTAGCAAAACATTTATATATGTAAATCAGTTTGAGATATCTCATTTTTAGATCTCAAAGTTAAATTAGAATATCTTCTAAATTTGGTTTATTTACAGATATCTCAAATAAAATACATCTGAAAATAATTTACAGATGTCTAAGTATTTAAAGATATCTTAAAATGCAATTTGAGATCTCTCTAAATGTGCTTGCAGTAGACTGGTGTGTCGTGCCTGTGCTGCAGTTTAACCACAAGGACCAAGAAAACGAAAGTAAATGCGGTTTGTCCCGGTTGAGAGACATGTGACTAAGAACTTCCATTGTCAGATCCGCTGATTCGGGAGTGACAGAAAATTCCAGCTCGTTTCTGGTTGTTCCCCGACACTGCAGGACGCTTGCTCACAGCGGGGTGATGGTAAAGACATATCTGTAGACTGCGTAACTGCGTGAGTATGATCTGCTGTTCGCGCTGCCAGCTGATTGTGTAAAGGTAATATGTATTGGGTTATACGCCGGGAGTGATTTCAGCAGCGCATTGCATTGTATTTGAAATCAAAACTAGTATATTTTCCTGTATAATTTGCGTTGCGTTCTGTGTGCTATTATAACTTACTTAACCGGTTGCCTCCATGCTTTTACCAAGCTTCTCAGTACGTGAAAGGTACGTAACCCGCCTGATGCAATTCTTTCACGTTGCCTAAGAAACCTTCCTCCTACACTGAAAACTCAGTTCTAGTTTGAAGACTGGAATACTTTGTCAGGGTAACCAGTCAGCGTACAGGCAGCAGGTGGACGTGTTTCCCTCGGTCTGAAGGCAGTGGTTATCGTGGATGCTGCAGCCTGGACACTTTATCAGGTCCTGCATATCTCTGTATGGGAGATAGTCGTCGACCCCCCCACCCACTCCTCCCATTGTTACTACAGCAACGGCGCCGGAGCCTTTCTAAAAGTCGGGGTGGGGGTTCGGTGTGAACAATCCCCCACTCCCCCCAACTAATTTCTATACATTGAATTTCAATAGCTTTGCACGACGAGATACATTTTCAGCACTAATATATATATAAAGGCTATATTTGCATCCTGAGCCATTCGAAAAAAAAGGCATAATCCCACAGTAGTGATGTCAAAAAGTTATAATTCCTCTAATATACTTGAGCTTTGAGCCATTCGACTCTACAAGACCATCACTTTCAATTGAAACACAAAATGTCTCGTTTTCAATCATTCGACCACCCACAGTACAGAAATGTTCATTAATGATCAACAAAATGAGAATGTTAAAAAAAAAAATAGTAATGCTGTAAAGCTAGCATTCGTATCTCAGAAACTGGAGAGGAATGGGAAATTAAAACAAGGTAAAGACAATCATCCAAGTAAAGCTGAAGCACAACGTATTAAGTACATAGACATCTGTACAGCACTGAAACACTATGCTTAAAAAAACAACAACACTGTATTGCTGAACATCGTCTTCTTTAATATTAGCATCACAAGGCTATCCATGTATTTATATACACACACACACTGTACTGTGCAAAAGTTTTAGGCAGGTGTGAAAAAATGCTGTAAAGTAAGAATGCTTTCAAAAATAGACATGTTAATAGATTATATTTATCAATTAACTAAATGCAAAGTGAGTGAACAGAAGAAAAATCTACATCAAATCCATGTTTGGTGTGACCACCCTTTGCCTTCAAAACAGCATCAATTCTTCTAGGTACACTTGCACAAAGTTAGGGATTTTGTAGGCATATAGTCAGGTGTATGAGTAAACAATTATACCAAACAGGTGCTAATGATCATCAATTCAATATGTAGGTTGAAACACAATCACTAACTGAAACAGAAACAGCTGTGTAGGAGGAATACAACTGGGTGAGGAACAGCCAAACTCAGCTAAGAAGGTGAGGTTGCTGAAAACAGTTTACTGTCAAAAGTCATACACCATGGCAAGACTGAGCACAGCAACAAGACACAAGGTAGTTATACTGCATCAGTAAGGTCTCTCCCAGGCAGAAATTTCAAGGCAGACAGGGGTTTCCAGATGTGCTGTCCAAGCTCTTTTGACGAAGCACAAAATAACGGGCAACGTTGAGGACTGTAGACGCAGTGGTCGGCCAAGGAATCTTACTGCAGCAGATGAAAGACACATCATGCTTACTTCCCTTCTCAATCGGAAGATGTCCAGCAATACCATCAGCTCAGAATTGGCAGAAAACAGTGGGACCCTGGTACACCCATCTACTGTCCGGAGAAGTCTGGTCAGAAGTGGCCTTCATGGAAGACTTGCGGCCAAAAAGCCATACCTCCAACGTGGAAACAAGGCCAAGGGACTCAACTATGCACAAAATTTTTGCAAATGGAGTTGGGGGTTTCGTCAGAATTAATGGTCTCTTCAGTGCTGAGAAGTACAGGCAGATACTTATCCATCATGCAATACCATCAGGGAGGCATCTGATTGGCCCCAGATGTATTCTAAAGCATGACAACGACCCCAAACATACAGCGAAAGTTATTAAGAACTATTTTCAGCTTAAAGAAGAAGAAGGAGTCCTGGAAATGATGGTATGGCCCCCACAGAGCCCTGATCTCAACATCGTCAAGTCTGTCTGGGATTACAGAAGAGAGAGAAGCAGCTGAGGCTGCCTAAATCCACAGAAGAACTGTGGTTAGTTCTCCAAGATGTTTGGGCCAACCTACTTGCCAAGTTCCTTCAAAAACTGTGTGTATGCAAGTGTACCTAGAAGAATTGATGCTGTTCTGAAGGCAAAGGGTGGTCACACCAAATATTGATTTAATGTAGATTTTTCTTCTGTTCACTCACTTTGCATTTAGTTAATTGATAAATCTAAACTATTAACATGTCTATTTTTGAAATCATTCTTACTTTACAGCATTTTTTCACACCTGCCTAAAACTTTTGCACAGTACTGTGTATGTGTGTGTGTGTGTGTGTATACATATATATATATATATATATATATATATATATATATATATATATATATATATATACACATAGTACCAGTCAAAAGTTTGAGTACACTTGCTGGATTTTTTCCTAATTGACAATGTTTTACGTCGTAGACATTTCTGAAAATACTTACCAATGTTCAAGAAAATTGAAAATTGTCTCTAAATCATCGATTCCTCAAAATAGCCACCCTTTGCCTTAATAACCACCTCACAAACAAGAGGCATTCAGTTAACAAGTTTCAGCAGGAAATCACCCGACATGTCTTCTCAGCTCTTCTGCAGCAATTCCCAGAGATGTAGGGCACTTCGTTGTAGCTTTGCTTTGACTCTTCTGTCCAGTTCGTCCCATACAAATTCTATGGGATTGAGGTCTGGAGACTGGGCAGGCCAGGTCATTACTTTGAGGTGTGTTTCGGGTGATTATCTTGCTGAAGAATGAAGGACTACCCAACTAGCCGTGGAATGGCATGCCTCTGAAGTATGCAATGATAGCCATGCTGGTTGAGCTTGCCATGGACTTGGTAAAGATCACCAACTCTGTCACCAGCAAAGCAACCCCAGACCATGCCACTGCCTCCTCCATGCTCGAAAGTGGGAACCACACATGCAGAACTCATGCACTCACCCTCTCTGTGTCTTACAAATACTTGGCGGTTGGACCCAAATATTTCAAATTTTGGCTCATCGGTCCATAAGACTGACTTCCACTCCTCAAACATCCAGTTTTTGTGTTTTTTGGCCCAGGCAAGTCTCTTCCTCTTATTCTGCACTCTTAACAATGGTTTATTTGCAGCAATTCTTCCTGTTAGGCCAACTTCACACAATCTCCTCTGAACAGTTGATGTTGAAACATCTGTACTTCTAGTAGCATTTAGCTGAGCTTGTATTTCAGGGGCAATTAATCACCGGTTTAGTAGACTTGTGATTCAAATAAACTTGTTCTGTGATTTTGAGGTCACCCTTGGCCTGCCTGACTTTGTTCAGTCCTCATGAGTGCCAATTTCTTCAAATCGTTTGATGGTCTTGGCCACAACTGTTACAGACACTTGCAAAGTTCTTGTGATTTGTCTTAAAGATGGACCTTCATTTCTTAAATGGCAAAAACTGAGCGTATTTTGCCATTTTCTGCTCCCTTACATTCAGGAATGACAAACTTGTGCCTATGCTACCTATATTTATAGTAATCTTGGACCCTCATCTGTTAAAAATAATTGGTGACAAAAGTTTAATTAGGTAACATGCTAGTTAACTCAGAGAACATCTAACAAAGACACTTTTATACTTAAGCCAGTGTTCTAACACCGTGTTATACACATTTCAGACTTTTAACTGACCTGGGCTTCAGACTGAAATCCCTTTGCTTTGGGTGACCATTTAATTGAAATTGACAAGATTTACATTTTCATTTAAAAATTTAATTTTTGAATGCAATTCACTTATGATTATCAGCTTATATAAGCACACGTATCATACAATGAAATATTAAGTGTTTATAGACAAGTTTATACAGTTAAAAGCATAGATGATCATGAAAAACCTGGTTTCAAGCAGATGTACTCAAACTTTTGACTGGTACTGTATATATATATATATATATATATATATATATATATATATATATATATATAAATAGTTACAGGAAAACAATTCCATCTCAGGTTTCTGACACAGTGATGCTACACTGTTTCTTGGTATTGTGTGTGACACGGTGATGCTACACTGTTTCATGGTATCGTGTGTGTGACACGGTGATGCTACACTGTTTCATGGTATCGTGTGTGTGACACGGTGATGCTACACTGTTTCATGGTATCGTGTGTGTGACACGGTGATGCTACACTGTTTCATGGTATCGTGTGTGTGACACGGTGATGCTACACTGTTTCATGGTATCGTGTGTGTGACACGGTTGCTACACTGTTTCATGGTATCGTGTGTGTGACACGGTGATGCTACACTGTTTCACGGTATCGTGTGTGACACGGTGATGCTACACTGTTTCACGGTATCGTGTGTGACACGGTGATGCTACACTGTTTCACGGTATCGTGTGTGACACGGTGATGCTACACTGTTTCATGGTACGTGTGTGTGACACGGTTGCTACACTGTTTCATGGTATCGTGTGTGTGACACGGTGATGCTACACTGTGGTATCGTGTGTGTGACACGGTATGCTACACTGTGTGTGTGTGACACGGTGATGCTACACTGTTTCATGGTATCGTGTGTGTGACACGGTGATGCTACACTGTTTCATGGTATCGTGTGTGTGACACGGTGATGCTACACTGTTTCATGGTATCGTGTGTGTGACACGGTTGCTACACTGTTTCACGGTCGTGTGTGACACGGTGATGCTACACTGTTTCACGGTATCGTGTGTGACACGGTGATGCTACACTGTTTCACGGTATCGTGTGTGACACGGTGATGCTACACTGTTTCACGGTATCGTGTGTGACACGGTGATGCTACACTGTTTCATGGTATCGTGTGTGACACGGTGATGCTACACTGTTTCATGGTATCGTGTGTGTGACACGGTGATGCTACACTGTTTCACGGTATCGTGTGTGTGACACGGTGATGCTACACTGTTTCACGGTATCGTGTGTGACACGGTGATGCTACACTGTTTCATGGTATCGTGTGTGTGACACGGTGATGCTACACTGTTTCATGGTATCGTGTGTGTGACACGGTGATGCTACACTGTTTCATGGTATCGTGTGTGTGACACGGTGATGCTACACTGTTTCATGGTATCGTGTGTGTGACACGGTGATGCTACACTGTTTCATGGTATCGTGTGTGACACGGTGTGCTACACTGTTTCGGTGACACGGTGATGCTACACTGTTTCACGGTATCGTGTGTGACACGGTGATGCTACACTGTTTCATGGTATCGTGTGTGTGACACGGTGATGCTACACTGTTTCATGGTATCGTGTGTGTGACACGGTGATGCTACACTGTTTCATGGTATCGTGTGTGACACGGTGATGCTACACTGTTTCATGGTATTGTGTGTGTAACACGGTGATGCTACATTGCGTGCTTGGAGTCAGCCCAGCTCTGTAACTGTCAGTGGCAGTGTTGTGATAGAAATACAATTGAACAGAAGCGGAGCCATGCTGAATATAACCCTGTGTCTTGACTGTCCCAGCTGCAGCTCAGGAGTTCCCTGGACAGGCTTCCCTGGGGGAACCATGCAGCCAAAACGCAAACCATGGGCTTTCTTCACATTGATCACTGGTGAGTGCACTGAAGGAAAGGTCCCATGTACAAGGCTCTGTTGTACATAGTAGTGTTTTTCTATGAGAGTTAGATAGAAGTTCTCTTTTGCTGAAAGGGTTTAGTTGTTTGGTCAAATTGCATGGCTAACAACATCCTATTTTCTTAGGCACTTCTAATTGGTAGTGGCCTTGGGATAAAAAAACACACCCTGCCCTGCTTTGAAATGACAGCTCCTTGGTGTTTGTGCCTCTGCTTTGATCTCAAAGACCACTAGAAAAGAGCAAGCTAAACCCACGCTGGATCAGAGCTGCTGACAAAGCCTGCCTGTCTCTAGCTTAACACGGTTAAATACAGCCTGTCTCTTGCGTAACACAGTTAAATAAAGCCTGTCTCTTGCTAGCAGTGTCCCTGGTTTGACACAGTTAAATAAAGCCTGTCTCTTGCTAGCAGTGTCCCTGGTTTGACACAATTAAATAAAGCCTGTCTCTTGCTAGCAGTGTCCCTGGTTTGACACAGTTAAATAAAGCCTGTCTCTTGCTAGTAGTGTCCCTGGTTTGACACAGTTAAATAAAGCCTGTCTTTTGCTAGCAGTGTCCCTGGTTTGACACAGTTAAATACAGCCTGTCTCTTACTAGCAGTGTCCCTGGTTTGACACAGTCTTGTTCTGTCTGCAACGTGTTGATGTTTATGCCAGTGTGTTCAATGTGGCTTGGTTTCCTTTGTGCTGCATGTTAAGTCAAGTGTTTGTACAGCAGAGGCTGTCTGTGTTTTATGAGATCAGTCATGAAGATTCAGGGTATTACATTATTTAAGAATCAGCCTCTTGGTTTGACCACACAAGTAAATTACCTGTAGAGCATTTTCTATATAGAAAAACAAAGAAGCAATTAAAAGGCTATTTATGCCTGTGAAGGATAGGCTGCAACAGGAAGCTGCATTGCTGAAAGGTTGGCTGCAACAGGAAGCTGCATTAGTGAAGGATAGGCTGCAACAGGAAGCTGCATTGCTGAAGGGTTGGCTGCAACAGGAAGCTGCATTAGTGAAGGATAGGCTGCAACAGGAAGCTGCATTGCTGAAGGGTTGGCTGCAACAGGAAGCTGCATTAGTGAAGGATAGGCTGCAACAGGAAGCTGCATTGCTGAAGGGTTGGCGGCAACAGGAAGCTGCATTAGTGAAGGATAGGCTGCAACAGGAAGCTGCATTGCTGAAGGGTTGGCTGCAACAGGAAACTGCATTACTGAAGGATAGGCTGCAACAGGAAGCTGCATTAGTGAAGGATAGGCTGCAACAGGAAGCTGCATTAGTGAAGGATAGGCTGCAACAGGAAGCTGCATTGCTGAAGGGTTGGCTGCAACAGGAAGCTACATTAGTGAAGGATAGGCTGCAACAGGAAGCTGCCGCTGATCTCTTGAGTTCCCTGATGCCTCTGCAGGAGTACTCTCAGTGCTGCCTCCCCTGGCGATGTCATCGAAGGACATGTGCAGATATCTGTACCCCCTGGAAAGTGAGCTGAGATACAGTAGCAGGCTCCAGTTCACAGTAAGTTCACTGATAGGTTCTCAAACGATGAAGACACATTTCATTTAAACACTACAGCATTTCAAAGTGGATTGGGAACTTGAAAGTGAATGCATTCACCCAAATCTCTTTGATTTGTTGTTTTAAATCTGCCCCAAACTGTGGAATGGCTTTAGCGCTGTTTTACTTTTTTATTGTTTTTTTCTTCATGTATTTATCGCACACCAAGAAAACTCTGTTGAAATGAAGTGGTTCAGTCACACACAGCCTCAAGCACATCCAATACTGTTACCAGCTGCAGTGTGAAATCTCAACAGAAAATTAATTTATTACAAGAATGATATTACTGTTGAGATGAAGTGGTTCAGTCACACGCAGCCTCAAGCACATCCAATACTGTTACCACACCCACATGTGAAATCTGAACAGAAAATTAATTGACCTCTTTCCCTTTGTTTTCTAAACAGAAACACAATTTTCCCATCAATTATACCATCCTTGTCCATCACGAGGAGGTCTTGAGAGTATCCAACATCACCAGATTGTCTGTGAGTTTTTGTTCCCACTATATATCATTTATGTAGCTTTGTCTGCCGTCAATAACGGTGGGTTGCATCATCCTTTATATATAAGAGAGTTTCATCCCTCAAGCACAAGACATGCACAGCATTTCAAATACAAGCAATTTCCACATATGGTTTCTAATAAGTAGTTTAATTTATTTCTGCAAGTGTAGCTCTGTTATATGCTATTATTAAGCAGATAATATACTGTGAGAGTAGAAGACTGGATGACATGACTCCAGTTGTTTTCATTCTTGCAGGATAAGTTTTTGCCAGTGCGCTAAGAACAGATGTTGTCAAAAATGCACTCAATCCTCACACACAAGAAGAAGAAAAGACAGAAATTGATACACAAATCCTCCACTCTTCTGGGTTTGATATAAACCATTTATTGTGCAGTATACTTTAATACAGATTATACAATAGTCTTACACAGCAGTATGCCTAGTAAGTGTTTTACTGAGTGTGTTTACATGCCCTGGTTGAATATACATTCATGCTTTTAGTTATAAAGGGGTGGAAATCGTACATTGATCCAGAAGCTGACGAGCTTCCCTGTGTTCTGCAGGCATCACTGAAGAGCAGAGGGGAGGAAGACATTGCGGGCAGCCTCCAGAGAATATGGCTGTACATCAACAAAGAGGTTGTGAAGAAGATCCGCATGGTGCTTCCAGAGCAGCACCCCTCCCGGCGCTACATCTCAGACCTTGAAGGCCTGTTGAAATTAATTGAAATGCATTTCCCTCAGTCTGAGGTGCGTGCAGCACAGGGGGACTGCGAGCCCTTCCTCCCACAGTTCTGTGTTGCTCTTTGGCACTCAGGAGTGGAGTTCACAATCTGCTTCTGCACTCCAGTATTAATCAGCCAGTGGTGGTTTGGTCTATCGTTAGTGTTCCTGGGAAATGTCATCAGGTTATTAAACATAAATTGTAGAATTTGTAGAATTTTTTTCTGAATCGTTTCCCTGTGTCCTTGGATCCTCAAGGGAGGGTAGCGGCATACAGAGCTTGAGTCTCTGTGTTAGACTGTAGAGAGGGAGCTTGAGTCTCTGTGTTAGACTGTAGAGAGAGGGAGCTTGAGTCTCTGTGTTAGACTGTAGAGAGAGGGAGCTTGAGTCTCTGTGTTAGACTGTAGAGAGAGGGAGCTTGAGTCTCTGTGTTAGACTGTAGAGAGAGGGAGCTTGAGTCTCTGTGTTAGACTGTAGAGAGAGGGAGCTTGAGTCTCTGTGTTAGACTGTAGAGAGAGGGAGCTTGAGTCTCTGTGTTAGACTGTAGAGAGAGGGAGCTTGAGTCTCTGTGTTAGACTGTAGAGAGAGGGAGCTTGAGTCTCTGTGTTAGACTGTAGAGAGAGGGAGCTTGAGTCTCTGTGTTAGACTGTAGAGAGAGGGAGCTTGAGTCTCTGTGTTAGACTGTAGAGAGAGAGCTTGAGTCTCTGGAGCTGTGTTAGACTGTAGAGAGGGAGCTTGAGTCTCTGTGTTAGACTGTAGAGAGAGGGAGCTTGAGTCTCTGTGTTAGACTGTAGAGAGAGGGACTGTAGAGAGAGGGAGCTTGAGTCTCTGTGTTAGACTGTAGAGAGAGGGAGCTTGAGTCTCTGTGTTAGACTGTAGAGAGAGGGAGCTTGAGTCTCTGTGTTAGACTGTAGAGAGAGGGAGCTTGAGTCTCTGTGTTAGACTGTAGAGAGAGAGGGAGCTTGAGTCTCTGTGTTAGACTGTAGAGAGAGAGGGAGCTTGAGTCTCTGTGTTAGACTGTAGAGAGAGAGGGAGCTTGAGTCTCTGTGTTAGACTGTAGAGAGAGGGAGCTTGAGTCTCTGTGTTAGACTGTAGAGAGAGGGAGCTTGAGTCTCTGTGTTAGACTGTAGAGAGAGGGGGAGCTTGAGTCTCTGTGTTAGACTGTAGACAGACTGTGATTTGTTTGCCTCTATTTCCAGGAATGGGAATTTCCTGAACTTCTCCAGGAGGTCTATGATGCGCTGATGAATCGAGAGCCAGCGCTGTGGAAGAAGGTGAAGCCGAAAGCGCTCCTTGATAACTGCTGCAAGACCATGAAGCTGCTCTTTGAGTGTGAGTGGCTCCTTTGTGTGTATTGTGTGGCTGTGTGGTCAAACGGAACAAGGGGATTGTCTTTCAAGTTCTTTACCAGAAATCTGTTATTTGACATTTGGAAATGTGTGTACTTGTTTTGGTTCTGCTGGAACATGTTGAATAGTGTGTGTATGTGTCACTGTCACTGTGTGTGTGTGCATGCGTATGTGTGTGTCACTATCACTGTCAATGTGCATGCATGTGTCACTGTGTGTGCGTCACTGTCACTATCGCTGTCACAGTGTGTGTGTGTGTGAGCATGTGCATGCCTGCGTGCTGATCCCTCCAGCGTGTGTTTTCACTCAGCAGTCCCCGGGAATCTGGGAATGTCAGGCAGAAAGTGGTATTAGCAGTTAAAGGTGGGGGCTGCTGTGTGCCACACCATGGAAACATGCTTAAATTCAGTCTGAGAGCCGGCTGGATCCCACACAGCTGGACACAGCTGACACTCCAGAGAGGACTGTGCAGCACTTGAAACATAATGCCAATAAGCACAAAGCTGCATTGAGACACTGTGCTCTCCCTCCTGCAGGTGACTGGAATGGAAGAAGACAGACGTCTGCCCACTGAAGACAGAATGCTTTTACTATCCTGTATTTATGTGTCTCTGCCAGAAACCAAGCCGCTAAAAACCACCACTGCTAAGCTTTAGTTTTGGGTTATTTTCAGTTTTTTAGATTAATTAACCCTGCTTTGCATTATTATATTGTAATACTATTATTAGTGTTTATGTATATCATATTGTATATTTCTGGCAAAATGAGAGCTGCATCCAAAATGTTTTTTTGTTTGTTTTAAAAACACCAGCAGGTACACATGTAAATAGTGTATGCTTTATACATATCATTCCTTATGTTAAAATCCCGTACTCTACAATTATGATGCTGCATTGTACAGCGTTTCATGATTGTGTAAATACCAAAATACAAATATATTCCGCATTGAAATGCAACTGAATTGTGGAGCATGAGAACTAAAGACTGGCAGCATTGAAACATGTTTGTTTTTTACATGGTTAGACTCTAGAGATATGATGCAATTAATGCATTTTATTTTGTTTTGGTCAATAATGAATACCTGTACAAGCAACAGGAGGCAGTGTGGTCCAGTGGTTAAAGTCCAGAAGGTCACCAGTTCAAATCCCACCTCTGCCACTGACTGACTCACTGTGTGACCCTGAGCAAGTCACGTCACCTCCTTGTGCTCCATCCTGCAGATGAGATGTTAAATCAGTGTCCTATTGTAAGTGACTCTGCATATAATGTGCAATTCACAGCCTACCTTTGTAAATCGTCTGTGACATTGGTCCACTATGATAGGCGCTATAGAAAAATAAAAATATTATTATTCTAATTGGAGCTAAAAAAGTATCAGAATCTAAACAAACAAACAAACCATCTCTGAATATCTCTGAATGACTTCGCACCTTGGAAACATATGTTACTAATATACCAGGACTTCTTAAACTATATGCAAGGTGCATGTTCTTGTCATTGGAGGGAGATTGTCTGAGTTTGCTTTGTATGGTTTGTGTAATTGCTGGTAAACCACAGGCACTGTGCAGTATGAGGATTGCTGAATTATTGTACTGGTGTACCAGGGTCCATTCTATCCTAATGGTTGAACAGGTTGGTCACGTGTCATTTTAAATGTTTCGATAGCCAGTATCCACAGAGGTATCAAGTACAAGGAATGTATAGTGACTGGTCAGTATCAGTAATGTATTCATATTTTACTCCTGGTTTCCAGTCACTACTAGAACTACTCAAGTATATAGCTGTGCAATGTATTATTAACATTGACAGGTAGGTCATTCAAGAGTATGAGGATCTCTTAATACACACGCTACTGGGAATTGTGTTCTGCACGTGGATATTTCAACAGTGTAATGCCACTGAGAAACTACAGTAAAGAGCTTGATAAAGAGCGTTGTGTGTTTACTGTCATTAATGATTCCCACGCATGACAATCTGCAACAATACAATCAAGCTTCTGGTTTCATATTTACTGCACCCCCCAGACAACGCTTCTCGTGTCTGTTTACTGCTTTCATTTGTAATCTGGAGAGAGAGTACAGATAATTTAAAAAAGGCTCAAGATCCACATACCTATATAAAAACTATACGAATGATTCAAATCCTGGATAAATGATACAAATTCGTCCCAAGCAAAAAATACAACGTCAGCAGGCGTTTCTTTTTTTACAGTGTGAAAAGAGAGAATTTTGTCCGCGGCTACGTTCCGTAGTGGGAGTCTGCTTGTTGACATCAGTCAGGAACGCGTAACAGAAGTAACGCGAAGTGAATAGAGGTGTCTGGTCGATTTTATTGAATATAAACTGCAGTCATGTCTGCTAAGACTGGCATTCGGATCCCGAGCAGGCTGCCTCTGTTACTCACCCACGAAGGGGTCCTGCTGCCGGGCTGTACAATGCGTCTCAGCGTGGATACCTGCAGAAACATGCAGCTGGTCAAAGGTCGGCTACTGCGGGGCACCTCCTTGAAAAGCACCATCATCGGGGTGATCCCCAATACCCGGGACCCCGAGCACGACACGGACGAGCTGCCCGCATTGCACAGGTAACGCGAACGCAAACACCGACGTGAAGTCCTGTCCATTTGTTGTCTAGCACTTTCTAGAACAATACATTTCAGGTGTGTTAGTTGTAGTGTATTGGTATGCACAGGTATTTAAGTAACCCCGAAGTGGGAGGGTGGGTTATTAAAATATCACCTGTACTTTGCGGTTTACAGTGGGTTAAACATTTTAACAACAGAACTTAACAGGAAATTATATTTCAGAAAACTTTCGAATGTGCTTCACGAGTGGACTTTGGACTACTTGCGCTGTGTGTTTACACAGCCAGTACCCAGCCAACTGTCCTGACAGCACAGCGGCGCAGCCCAGGAGTCTGTGTGGGTCTAGTGTGGCTCGCTGTACCCTGAGCAGTGACGATCTGCACACACAAACCGTGACCTGGCGTGAAAGAGCACTTATCAGTGAGATTCACTCACTTACCCAGCGATTCAGAACGCAGTATTTGTTTTGTTATTGTTAAGAAATTCTCTTAGAAACATGAATCAGCAATCTAAATTAGTGGTCATGGTCAGGAATACATGGAAATAATAATAATACAAATAGCATCATTAATTAATAAAGTTCAATTAGTGGAACTGTGGTGCAGGTGGTTGGCAGTAACTGGCTGAACTCTCTCCCCAGGGTTGGCACAGCAGGTATCGCGGTGCAGGTGGTTGGCAGTAACTGGCCGAAGCCCCACTACACGCTGCTGATCACTGGGCTGTGCCGGTTCCGCACGCTGCAGCTGCTGAAGGACCGCCCCTACGCAGTGGGGGAGGTGGAACAGCTGGACCAGCTGGAGCAGCATGCCAGCCAGGCCCTGTTGGAGGGGGAGCTGGGAGAGCAGTTCTACAAGCATGCTGTGCAGGTACTGACACACACACACACACACACACGCTGTGCAGGTACACACACACACACACACACGCTGTGCAGGTACTGACACACACACACACGCTGTGCAGGTACTGACACACACACACATGCTGTTCAGGTACTGACACATACACACACATGCTGTGCAGGTACTGACACACACACACACACGCTGTGCAGCTACTGACACACACACACACACACACTGTGCAGGTACTGACACACACACACACACTGTGCAGGTACTGACACACACACACACACACTGTGCAGGTACTGATTCACACACACACACACATGCTGTGCAGGTACTGACACATACACACACACACACACACACACACATGCTGTGCAGGTACTGACACACACACACACACGCTGTGCAGGTACAGACACACACACACACACACACACGCTGTGCAGCTACTGACACACACACACACACACACACACACACACACACACACACACACACACACACACACACACACACACACACACACACACACACACACGCTGTGCAGCTACTGACACACACACACACACACACTGTGCAGGTACTGATTCACACACACACACACAGTCATGCTGTGCAGGTACTGACACATATACACACACACACACAGACATGCTGTGCAGGTACTGACACACACACACACACACGCTGTGCAGCTACTGACACACACACACTGTGCAGGTACTGACACACACACACACACACTGTGCAGGTACTGATACACACACACACACACTCTGTGCAGGTACTGACACACACACACACATGCTGTGCAGGTACTGACACACACACACACATGCTGTGCAGGTACTGGCACATACACACACACACAGACATGCTGTGCACGTACTGACACACACACACACACACACGCTGTGCAGGTACTGACACACACACACACACACACACACACACACACACACACACACACACACACACACACACTGTGCAGGTACTGACGCACACACACACACTGTGCAGGTACTGACTCACACACACACACACACACACATGCTGTGCAGGTACTGACACACACACACACACACACACTCTGTGCAGGTACTGACACACACACACTGGACACATTCATGTCATGTTTGTCCCGTCTGATGATCAGGGCCAGCTCTCAGAGGTGAACCCGACCCCTACTCTGTCCCGCAGCCTATTATTAGAAATAAAAACCCTCTGTCAAGAGTCTAAAAGTAAGCACAGTAATATTAACTAGGAAGTCCTGTGCTCCAACTGAAGTATACTCTTAGTATTCCCCTGCACTCACTCAGTTCATTCTGATGCAAGACTGCTGCTCCTCTCTGTCCTTCACAGCTGGTGGACATGCTGGACATGTCTGTCCCCGTGGTTGCCAAGCTGCGGCGTCTGTTGGACAGTTTGCCCAAAGAGACTCTGCCGGACATGCTGACGTCCATGATCCGCACGTCCAACAGTGAGAAATTGCAGGTGAACATCAGAGAGTTTTGCAATAAACTGCTGCTTCATTTTACACAGAAATATGTATTACTGTAGGAGCTTTCACAGCAGTTCCATTCCCAGCGTGCATGCCCTGTTCCACTACATAAGCATATTGTAAATATCCGCAAAGTGCAGATTCCTTGTAACTCTCAACACTGTGTGTGTGTGGCTGTCCTCAGATCCTGGACGCAGTGGGGCTGGAGGAGAGGTTTAAGAAGCTCATCCCTCTGCTGACCCGGCAGATCGAGGGCCTGAAGCTCCTGCAGAAGACCAGGAAACCACGGCAGGACGAGGATAAGACGGTGGGTCTGCATATTGATTAATATTATTCCACGGTACACTGTAGGAGAGGATTTTACATTTTAAAATATGCATCCAGATATATACATAAGCAATGTTAAAGAATCAACAGCAATGACAGGTATAGGCAGTGCTGCAGAACAGTCGGTTCTCACCCAGTGAAAAGCATGTGATCTCAGTCAGTTTCTTCCTTCGTTCTAGGTGGTAGCTATCCGCCCAATCCGCAAAATCGGACATTTTCCAGGTGGGCAGTTTTCCCTGGACACTACTGAGGAGGAGGAGGAGGAGGAGGACAGCGATGACATTGCCTTGCTGGAGAAGAAGATCAGGAGCACCAGCATGCCGGAGCCGGCTCTGAAAGTCTGTATCAAAGAGATCAAGAGGTACGCTGTGAGTGCGCTCCCTGTGCAGTGAGCTCCACCGAGTGCACTCTGTCTTGCAGTGAGCTCCACCGAGTGCACTCTGTCTTGCAGTGAGCTCCACCGAGTGCACTCTGTCTAGCAATGAGCTCCACCGAATGCACTCTGTCTTGCAGTGAGCTCCACCGAGTGCACTCTATCTAGCAGTGAGCTCCACCTAATGCACTCTGTCTTGCAGTGAGCTCCACTGAGTGCACTCCCCGTGGAATGCACGTCAGAGCCTCAAAAAGAACAGCTGACTACCTATCTGAATCCCTTCCGGCAATCACTATGTGTCAGCTAAAAGCAGTGAGCAGCCACAAGCACAGACAGATCTGGAGTGCAACCAAAGTATATAAAGAGATGCGTTGCCACAGTAATCCCAGCTAGTGTGTGCCTGGATTCGAATATGTGTCGAAGTCCTGTCCCTATTGGCACCCATTAGCAGCAGCTGCATTTAGAGGTTCACTGAGAATGTAGATCTGCACTCGGAATGTCAGTGACAAAGCATTCGCAGCGTTTCAGATTCTAACAAAACCGTTAAAAATTCTTATGTTCATATTAGATGTTGTCTTTTTTATTTAGATTTAATGACCTATGTTTGTAAGCGCTCGGTGGCTGCCTCTAATGAAGCAGAGAGTGTACTTTCTCTTGCATTCTTTGTGTGGCAGGCGTGAGTCTCTTCACTCGTGGGCCTGACACAGCAAAGAGTGTGCGAGAATGAAATGCTCTCTCAGCTTGATTAGAGGAAGCCCCCCAACACTTAGAGACCTGCATTAAAGAGACTCGCCTGTATGTGTGTGTGTGTGCTCCTGGCAGGCTGAATTAAGAGACTCATCCGTGTGTGTGTGTGTGTGTGTGTGTGCTCCTGGCAGGCTGAATAGAGACTCATCCGTGTGTGTGTGTGTGTGTGTGTGTGTGTGTGCTCCTGGCAGGCTGAATAAAGAGACTCACTCGTGTGTGTGTGTGTGTGTGTGTGTGTGTGTGTGTGTGTGGCGCGGGCAGGCTGAATAGAGACTCATCCGTGTGTGTGTGTGTGTGTGTGTGTGTGTGCGCACTCCTGGCAGGCTGAATAAAGAGACTCACTCTGTGTGTGTGTGTGTGTGTGTGTGTGTGTGTGTGTGTGCGCGCTCCTAGCAGGCTGAATAGAGACTCATCCGTGTGTGTGTGTGTGTGTGTGTGTGTGTGTGTGTGTGTGTGTGTGTGTGTGCGCGCACACACTCCTGGCAGGCTGAATAAAGAGACTCACTCGTGTGTGTGTGTGTGTGTGTGTGTGTGTGCGCGCACTCCTGGCAGGCTGAATAGAGACTCACCCGTGTGTATATGTGTGTGTGTGTGTGTGCTCCCGGCAGGCTGAAGAAGATGCCTCAGTCCATGCCGGAGTACGCCCTCACCAGGAACTACCTGGAGCTCATGGTGGAGCTGCCCTGGAATAAGAGCACCACAGGTATGAGTGTCAAACGAGTCCGTACTGCAAGCTCTGTACATGGACAGGAGCATCCAAGGATACACTTCGTATTGGGGACGCCTGTTTCTTAACTGTGGATTGAAGTGCCTAAGTATTGCTACAGGGTAAACACTGTACATGCAATAGCTGTTTGAGCCACTGGGGGGCAGTAAGGGATTGTTTGGCCTACCAACTCCATTGCCACCTCGCTGTGTTTGACTTGCTCTGACAGGCAATGGATTTCATTCTTTGCAGTGTTAGTTGCAGCACTTTTAAAGAAAGGTAACCACATACCGGCTGTTGCACAGACGTGTTACTGGTGCATACAGAATGCAAACAAAGCTGTCTGCATCTGCTTGCACATTCATTGTGAAGGAATGCGAAGGAGACTTGATGATTCCTGCAGCCTGGTTGCAGACCACACCTTCCTTTAGTGACAGTCTGAAGACAAACTAATCCTCTTTTTATCTGGATTTATTTTTTCGAGTGCATCAAAGCTGCCTGCATAGTGTGGTCCTGTGAAGGAAAGATAAGGCTGTTTGAATGAGGTTGCCTTCAGCTTGTCAAGAGATGGAAAACAGACATCAGACAGCTTCATTGCTATCATTTCCCAACAAGGCTTTATATAAAAGCAAATACCCTTATACCCCCCCCCCCCCCCCCACACACACACACACACACACACACACACACACACACACACACACTCCCCTGTGATCTGTCTTCATAGTCTATCTGCACTACTTGCATGGCAGTTGTGAAGCAATGTAGCCAAGCCCAGAACTCTGAACCAGTGCCCCAGCACAGTGATTTAGAGGTGACGCTAAACACAGATCTTGTGTCTGTGCTCAGGACATTACAGACCCATCAAGCACTACTTGGTGACTTGTAAAGGAGCATTACGTCACTCATGTTGAAATCTTGTTGGTCTCCCCTGCAGACTGCCTGGATATTCGCGCTGCCCGAGTCCTGCTGGACAATGACCACTATGCCATGGAAAAGCTGAAGAAGCGGGTCCTGGAGTACCTGGCTGTGCGCCAGCTCAAGAACAACCTGAAGGGGCCCATCCTGTGCTTCGTGGGGCCCCCTGGCGTGGGCAAGACCAGCGTGGGCCGCTCCATCGCCAAGACGATGGGCAGGGAGTTCCACAGGATCGCTCTAGGGGGAGTCTGCGACCAGTCTGACATCCGAGGACACAGGTATAGCACAGGGCACTGCAGCCTCCAGAGTCCGGCGCTGCTCACTGTGAAGCAGGCTTTGTTAAAGAAGGCCACTGTGTGATTGCCTTGGTAAACTGCTGCATCGCACTGTAACATTCAAGCCTTAATGATTCAGTCTAGTTAAAATAATGAACAGAGCGCCTGCATGTATTGTGCAGGGCTGTCTCATTGTGGGATTGTTTCCAGCGCCCTGGGGAGCAGCGCTGGGAATCACAGAGACTGAGGGGCTCCTCCCAGGCAAATTCAGGAAGAAGCTGAGTTTACTTGTAAACCAGCAGGAGTCCAAATAGCATGGGATGCCCTGCTACTATGGCAACCGCATAGAGAAAGAGAACGAGGAAAGCTGTAAACATCCTGTCCTTGTATTTTTAACAGCACCAGAGGATAATGCTGATTCGAAATGCAAATATTATTAAAAAACAAACGAAGAAACAAGCGAGCAGGCCTCTTTTTGTTCACATGGACAGCTAAGCATTTGTCTCGCTATGATCACCAGAGCATGCAGTGCCTGTAACCAGCCAGCAGCTTCAATAGAGTCTTCATTAAATGAGAGGAACTCTGCAGCATTTAGCTCAATGGTTAGCTTGAATGAGCAAGCATGCAAACACAACAACTGATATCTCCCTTCACTTTACTCTATATAGAGAGTTTACTGTACAGTCTCTGTAGAAATGAGATTTCTTAGTCCCTTGTATTCCCAGCTGTTGAGAGGAGTGGGAATTCTTCTTAAGCAGTAATACCACAGTGTAGTGCATGGGCTGGTATATCATATTAATGAATGCTTTGCACAGCCTTATGAAGGATTTACTGCCTGTCTCAGAGAAATCTGGCATCCTGCCTGTGCCACTGCTGCAGGGCTGACTGGGGAGGGATGAACAGCCTTACTAAGAGGTAGTTGTGTCGCTGGAGTGCTGTTATTGTGGACATGTGTAGATCACACCTTTTGAATTACCCCCCCAGCATTTTGAATGATGTGTGTGTATTGTGTGCATGTGAGTGCACGCAAATACAAATTAGAGATGTCTGAGTCTCTGATGACAAACAGACATTACTCCTGCTACTGCAGAGCCAGGCGCTTGGCTAGTCCTCTTCATTTATTGCTACGTTCTCTTTTCTCAGGCGCACCTACGTGGGCAGCATGCCTGGCCGCATCATCAACGGCCTGAAGGTGGTGGGTGTTGCCAATCCTGTCTTCCTGCTGGACGAAGTGGACAAACTGGGGAAGAGTCTCCAAGGGGACCCCGCGGCTGCTCTATTGGAGGTAGGTCCGAGGGGGCATGGCCTGGCATGCTCATTGGAGGTAGGTCTGAGGAGACGTGGCCTGGCATGCTCATTGGAGGTAGGTCTGAGGAGACGTGGCCTGGCGTGCTCATTGGAGGTAGGTCTGAGGAGACGTGGCCTGGCGTGCTCATTGGAGGTAGGTCCGAGGAGACGTGACCTGGCGTGCTTGTTGGAGGTAGGTCCGAGGGGGTGTGGCCTGGTGTGCTCATTGGTTCATCATTTGGGGGGGTTACTTGATTTAACCACACGTACCAGTTTATCCACGGAACACATCAGCAGAAAGGCTGTCCTTCACCTCTCTGGGCCAGTTACTAGCACTGGGCTGCCCTCTAAACATCACTGCCCTGGGTTGGGTTATTGAGGAGTGCAGGTGTTATTCCTGCAGCGTAATGCACAGTGTCTGTCTGGTTCTTTGTGCTTGTGTATCTAGCCTGTTTAGAGCTGGGTCTTGCTGTTTCCCATGTTCTTTTTTGAGATGTTAATAACACACTGTGCTTTAGAGTCACAGGGTTCATCAGCTCCTAGGCTTCTGCTTTAATGATGTGAGTACAGATGCTCTGGCCTGGACCTCACTGCCCTGCGCATTCAGTGATGTTGTTACAGGAGTCCATACATCACCACTGAGAAACCATCCTTTTGCTATTGAAACCTGAATGGGCTTGTTTTATATTACCTCTTTAACATATCAAACATTGACTGCTTGTATAGAGGTAAAGACTTCTACAGCGTTTTCCACTGATGAGATGGTGAAAATGAGAAATTGAAGCTGGCTGGTATGTCTTTGATCTGTTTGCCTGTGTGCTTTTGCGACCTGTTTTTATGACTTGTAAAATGTGTCATTGGATAGGGAGAGTATCACTGAAATTCCTAGTGCACAATGGAGGAGGATGATGCTGTAACCCTGACATATAGCCCTGCTGAGTATTAGTCCTGCAAGTAAATAACTGCTTTCCAGAGCTGAGCAATGGCCTTCAATAAACTGTGAGTTCATTAGCTAATTACACAAAGTCCTGTTTGCTCCGGATTGCCCACCTGAAATAAAAAGTCCTGCTTGAAGGAGATGAGAGAGGGAAGGTCTGCTGTGTTTCTTCTAATATGTAAATGATTACACTTTACATTTCATCTGTTTATCTTCGCACTGAGATGCCTTGTTTGTAAAGGTTCCCTGTGTGAATTCAGGAAGGGTACACCGAGGTTACAGCACACACAATAGTGACAGGCCTGCACAAAACCAGCGCATGACTTTGTTAAGCTTGATTCCTGGGATCACGTAGGTGAAAGGCAAAGGATTTCTTGGCAGATTAACTCTATACCTTTAGGCAGTTTACATTGACTGTTGTTATTGACTGTAGATTAGCTGTGCTTATCAAGATCAGGGGCTGTGACGAGTCAGAGGGAAGCAGGCTTCTCTGAGATACCTGAGATAAGAGTGAAGGACACCCTGGCTTAATGCAGTGAACAATGATGCATGGCAACCCTTATCGTGTGCTGCAGAGTTACACGGAGTTCAGCAGAGCACACCTCTCCTGCAGTCTGTAGCACTCCCCTGACTGGAGCTGCAGAGTTACACAGAGCTCAGCAGAGCACACCTCTCCTGCAGTCTGTAGCACTCGCCTGACTGGAACTGCAGAGTTACACAGGGCTCAGCAGAGCACGCCTCTCCTGCAGTCTGTAGCACTCCCCTGACTGGAACTGCAGAGTTACACAGGGCTCAGCAGAGCACGCCTCTCCTGCAGTCTGTAGCACTCCCCTGACTGGAGCTGCAGAGTTACACAGAGCTCAGCAGAGCACACCTCTCCTGCAGTCTGTAGCACTCCCCTGACTGGAACTGCAGAGTTACACAGGGCTCAGCAGAGCACGCCTCTCCTGCAGTCTGTAGCACTCCCCTGACTGGAGCTGCAGAGTTACACAGAGCTCAGCAGAGCACACCTCTCCTGCAGTCTGTAGCACTCGCCTGACTGGAGCTGCAGAGTTACACAGAGCTCAGCAGAGCACGCCTCTCCTGCAGTCTGTAGCACTCCCCTGACTGGAACTGCAGAGTTACACAGAGCTCAGCAGAGCACGCCTCTCCTGCGGTCTGTAGCACTCCCCTGACTGGAGCTGCAGAGTTACACAGAGCTCAGCAGAGCACGCCTCTCCTGCGGTCTGTAGCACTCCCCTGACTGGAGCTGCAGAGTTACACAGAGCTCAGCAGAGCACACGCCTCTCCTGCGGTCTGTAGCACTCCCCTGACTGGAGCTGCAGAGTTACACAGAGCTCAGCAGAGCACGCCTCTCCTGCGGTCTGTAGCACTCCCCTGACTGGAGCTGCAGAGTTACACAGAGCTCAGCAGAGCACGCCTCTCCTGCGGTCTGTAGCACTCCCCTGACTGGAGCTGCAGAGTTACACAGAGCTCAGCAGAGCACGCCTCTCCTGCGGTCTGTAGCACTCCCCTGACTGGAGCTGCAGAGTTACACAGAGCTCAGCAGAGCACGCCTCTCCTGCGGTCTGTAGCACTCCCCTGACTGGAGCTGCAGAGTTACACAGAGCTCAGCAGAGCACGCCTCTCCTGCGGTCTGTAGCGCTCCCCTGACTGGAGCTGCAGAGTTACACAGAGCTCAGCAGAGCACGCCTCTCCTGCGGTCTGTAGCGCTCCCCTGACTGGAGCTGCAGAGTTACACAGAGCTCAGCAGAGCACGCCTCTCCTGCGGTCAGTAGTGCTTCCCTGACTGGAGGTGAAAAAACTTGTGCATTCCAAGGCCTCTGCCTCCGCCCCTGATATCCTGAACATGTAGCCCCGGCAGGTTCTCACAGGCATGTTAGCTGGGCTGGGGACCGTGAAGTAAGTATGTGGTTTGGGAGCAGCGGTAAAAATGTCAGCGCCCCGGATGAGAGGTAAATTTGCTTCAGACTTCTTTTAAAATGCTTAATGCAGAAGCTAGTTGCCATTGAGTGTACTCCATTGTAAAGGTGAGGGGAGGGCCAGCTTTTCCGGTTTTGAAATCAATGAATGAATGAATGTATTTTTTACATGCAGGTAAATGCTTCTTAAAGGTAATTCCGAGTATGAGTATCAGCACCCCCCCTATTCATCGTAGACTGTTCTGAATCTTTGACACCACAGGGACTGGCTGCTGAACTGAGGAATCATTATTATGTTTCGTCATTGATTTGGAGCCATATAAAATGCTTTGACAGAGAGCCCTGTGTTTGCTGCCTCTGCTCACAATCACAGTTCCTCAGCATTGGCTAGCTGGGAGCTATTAACTGACAAGCTGTGCGTTTTGTAACTGAATTAAGAGAGGATGTTTTGGGGACATGTTTAATCGTAAATATCCAAGCCAGCCAGCCAGCAGTCGTGTTGTTACTGCAGGGCCTCTGAGCCCTCCATTGTATATCAGTTTGGTTCTTTCTTTTAACGTTATCTGCTGATGTGATTGCAGTCCTCCGAGGCTTCATTCAGTAGATTAAACACCTTTTACATCTAATTCCTGTAGCATGACAGCATGCTTGGTTACGGTCTGGGAGATAATGAGATAAATTGCCTTATGCCTCTGTGTTGCAAAACAGCAATCAGGGAAAACAATGATTTTCACCTTGCTTTGGAAAGAGGTTACTTGTAGCTTGTCTTTATGTTTAATAAACACGCACACTTACTGAGATGATTAAGTGAGAACGGCAGCAGTAACCATGACTCCTGCACGCATGCGTTTATCTTTTCAGTAATCTGATGAAACCCAGACCATGATGTCAGTTGTTTGCATTCTTTCGTCTCTTTGTGGTGTGTTGTTTTGGAGGAGGATCAGTCACACTCAAAAGCATGTTCTCTTTCACTGAAGTAGCTTTGAAACTGGGCCTGGCCAGGATCGGGGTGCTTACACTTGTCATCTTGATGTTTGCATGAAAGCAAAGCTTAAAGAAGGTGTGTGCTTGGTGTCCTCTTTATCTGAAGAAATGGGACTAAACAAGAAGCCCAGTCTATTCCTGTGCTGTAAGCCGGGTGTTTGCTGTGCCTGCTGGGAAATAGCAGGTATCTTGTTAAGGGTGTATCTCCTTTGCCTGCAGTGCCCCGCTCCCAAAAATGTTTTCAATAAACCTTTCTAGGAATAATGGTGTCATCCTGTCATTATGGCAAGTAGCCAATTGGCTGCAAGCAAGAGCTTGTGAACCCTCCTCCATGCAGGTGAACCATCCCTTGGCAACAAGCCTGTGAACAAAGCAACAGAAGGTGCAATGCCCCAATCATGTGGGGTAGGCAGAGGGGACAGTAATGGAAGTGCTTTGGCCCTGGGGTACGGGCTGCTGCCTGTTTTTATGATTCTGTTTCTTGCAGGGATAAGTCCCCTGAAGCAGCCATTTGAAAACCTGCCGCAAAAATAATACAGAAAAGAGCCTTCATTTGTTCAGATAGTGCAATGATGAACTGCTACTGCATTTATGGAGTAATACAGCATCTCACTGACCAGAACTGGGAGCACTGTCCGTCTGCAGGAGTCCTCACACTGACTCAAACAACCACATCCCAAACCAAGCAAACTCTGCAGAAGCCACAATCTCAGAAGAGACAGCCTGGGGTGCTGCTGAGTGACTGCCTGGCCAGCCCTGCAGAAGGGGTGATTTTCGGCTCTTTGTTTTGCTAACTTCCTTTAAACATGTTCTTTATTTCAGGTCCTGGACCCGGAACAGAACCACGGATTTACTGACCACTACCTGAACGTGGCCTTTGACCTCTCCCAGGTGCTCTTCATTGCCACCGCTAACACCACGGCCACCATCCCGCCGGCTCTGCTGGACAGGATGGAGGTGCTGCAGGTACCAGGTGAGCCGAGCCGAGCCAGGCCGTGACACACTGCTGCACACAGAACCTACTGGGCCGGAATCTGATATGAGCAAATCAAGCAGATTTCTTGATGGAATATAGTTAAGATCATTTAGAGTAGCTTGAGCAGGTTAGAAGAAACAGTGTCTGTTTTGCACGTTGTGGAAGGGTCTTTTGTTATCGTCTTTTATTCAGTAAGTCAGTAATCTGGACTTGCTGACTGAAGCTGTTCTCTGTGTGTCTGTGTCTGTCTGTCTGTCTGTCTGTTATGTGTGTCTCTGTGTGTGTGTGTCTATCTGTCTGTGTGTTTCTCTGTCTGTATGTGTGTCTGTCTGTGTGTCTGTCTCTGTGTCTGTGTGTCTCTGTCTGTATGTGTGTCTGTGTGTTTTTCTGTCTGTGTGTCTCTCTGTCTGTGTGTGTGTCTGTCTCTCTGTCTGTGCCTCTGTGCTGCAGGCTACACCCAGGAGGAAAAGATTGAGATCGCTCACAGGCACCTGATCCCCAAGCAGCTGGAGCAGCATGGTCTGACCCCTCAGCAGATCCAAATCCCACAGGAAGCCATCAACGACATCATCAGCAGGTAGGGAAGGGAGGGGAGGAGAGGAGAGGAGAGGAAAGGGGAAGGGGAAGGGGAAGGGGAAGGGAAGCGAAGCAAAGGGGAGGGGAGGGGCAGGGCTGCCTTTCACTTCCAGTGACTCGCTGGGAGTCGAGAATCACTGACAGGAATTAATGACAAGGATGGAAATAAGACTCCAGTTGCATTTGATCAGAGACGCCTGAGCTTATTTCCTACACACTCCGCTAATAAAACCTGGAATGGGTGAAACTGCTATGCAATAAGAGTCTTCTTTCTATCCCTTAATAATAACCTTAGGACTGGGTGTAGGTGTGGTGCTCCCCCAATCACACTCTCAGTGGCTCCTCTCCACTCCACAGATATACTCGAGAGGCTGGCGTGCGCTCGCTGGAGAGGAAGTTCGGGGCAATCTGCAGGGCCGTGGCGGTCAAGGTGGCAGAGGGGAACAAACTGACCAAGACTGACCCCCCACCGGGGCCTGATTCAGCAGGTAGGTGCCCGTTATACCCCCTGCCCCTGAACGCACTGGCACAGTCACATGAGGTTTTAGTTTAGTTATATAGCCTGGAAAGGGGTGTGTATAATATCAAAGGGGACAGCGCAGTATGTTCATCTTTTAATGGAAGTGACGGTGTGTAGTCTTGAATGACGGCTCATTTCTTTTCTGCAGTCCTTGCTATACTTCATGCTCGCTTAGTTAGTGCCTAACAATGCATATCCTGGGTGCTGGGAGGAGCCTGTCCAGTGTCAGTGCATGCTGGGTGCTGGGAGGAGCCTGTCCAGTCTGCAGTGCATGCTGGGTGCTGGGAGGAGCCTATCCAGTGTCAGTGCATGCTGGGTGCTGGGAGGAGCCTGTCCAGGGTTAGGGTTGTCCAGTGTCAGTGCATGCTTGTGCTGGTGTGTATGAAAGTACACCTTGCAGGACTCTGTCTCTCTGTTTCATGTGTGTTTGATTTATTATCTTCTGGGGTCCGCCAGTCCTGTTAGTCTGCAGCTCACCTCTATGACAATAACCAGCAGGGCTCTCCGGGGAGGGGCTTCCCTCTGTCTGCTCTATCGCCGTCCAGTGTGCTCATGTGCACAGTGTAGATAACAAGACACAGGAGTGTTCTCAAGCATTATGGAAACCATGCACTTGCACAGTACATACATGCTATAGCTAAGTGTGTCATCCATGCTCTAGCACAGTGCGTACATGCTATTGCTAAGTGTGTCAGACTTCGAACTACACTGCATTTTTGCCACACACTTCAGACGAGACACTTCTAATGCAGCAAACTGTTACGAGGGCGGTCGGTTTAAACCACTGAGGAGCAGCTATGTATAGAATCATTAATATACACAGAACTTCATTGTGGTGTTTCATAGTAGAGTACCACACATTCACTGAAGCCTATTGTCACAAGAGTGAGCGACCAACTGTCCATGGCAGTGAACCAAGTAAAGGAAAGCCAGCTGGTTTAATAGAGTCCTGCAGCAACACAAACTATACTCGTGTGATCTTCCTCCCTGGATAAGCAGCTGGGCTGGGGTTCCTCCTCATGTATTTCGGTGTATTTATGCAGGGGAATTTATTGAGACGCGTTTCCTGACACACACACACACACACACACACACACACACACACACACACACATACACACACACTTCAGTGCGATGCAGTATATCTGCTGCATATACAGTGGTTTCAGGTCTGAGCCTAGCTGACATGTGTAACTCATCTGAAGTAATGTTATTACTACCATACAGAAAGGGGAATATCAGATGACAGGATTGTTGAATAAGTCAGTGAGCTTATTTACAAACACATATTATTGAAGCATTTTCAATGTGCATCCTGCATACTGTAGCACGGCTGCGTCCAGCAATGCGTTTTCAGTCCTGACTGCAGCTCCGTCCCAAAGGACTGTGTGGTTTCTATATTAGGATCCTCACTGCAAGCCTGTCTAATCATCACAGTGAAATCATTCTGCTGGTCAAGGAGCAGTCTTTAGATTCCAGATGTCTGTCTGTATTTTAGCTTTAAATCCCAACAGGCTTGGTGTCTCATGTCAGTTGTATCTAAGGTCAGTGTTTGCACAGTTAACTGCTCTTTAAAAAGGCTCAGTGAAGTATAAATAAGCTGAGATTCAGTGCTTGAGTCCGGGTGACATGTGCTGCATACTTGTGGAAGGTGTGATCAGTATTATTGGTATTGATGCTGAGATTAGATTGCAGAACATGTTCACTGGCACAGTCGCAGCTCTCTGAAGAGCACCAATCAGGAGAGGCGGATCCACCCCCAGGCCCTTTGTTTGGAAAAAGAAAACTACCATCTCCCTTTTCAGCGCATTGTAAACATTTTTTGTTGCTAGGTTACAATGACAACATTAGACACCCCAACAAAGAGACTTATTAAGAGAGCTTGTGAGCAGTGCAGTGCTGCCCGACTCGGTACAGCTGTCGTTGCTGTTTCTAGAAACTTAAACTCTTCCTAACAGAGCCTCACTCCTGTATGCTGCTTCTCACAAAACAGCGAGACCCTGCTGTGCTTCTGTACTGATGCTCTGTGTGTAAAGAAGTTCTCCCTGCCGCATGTTTCTTTGAAATCCTATTAGCAGTCTCATTGAGTTCAGTAGAGTAGTAGAGTTCACTCTCTCAGCTTGCTTTGTGATGCTCTCGCTGTTTTCAGCATGTTTGTGCTTTATTTATATCCAGTTGGTAACCAGGTCACATAATGATCAGGAATGAAGTGGCTGCTGCAGAGGAATTGAAAGCTGACAGAGAGCTGTGTAAAGAGCACACAGTGGAGGGTTAGGGTTAGCTGATAGAGAGCTGTGTAAAGAGCACACAGTGGAGGGTTAGGGTTAGCTGACAGAGAGCTGTGTAAAGAGCACACAGTGGAGGGTTAGCTGATAGAGAGCTATGTAAAGAGCACACAGTGGAGGGTTAGGGTTAGCTGATAGAGAGCTGTGTAAAGAGCACACAGTGGAGGGTTAGCTGATAGAGAGCTGTGTAAAGAGCACACAGTGGAGGGTTAGGGTTAGCTGACAGAGAGCTGTGTAAAGAGCATAGAGTGGAGGGTTAGCTGATAGAGAGCTGTGTATAGAGCACACAGTGGAGGGTTAGGGTTAGCTGATAGAGAGCTGTGTAAAGAGCACACAGTGGAGGGTTAGCTGATCGAGAGCTGTGTATAGAGCACACAGTGGAGGGTTAGGGTTAGCTGATAGAGAGCTGTGTAAAGAGCACACAGTGGAGGGTTAGCTGATAGAGAGCTGTGTAAAGAGCACACAGTGAAAGGGTAGCTGATAGAGAGCTGTGTAAAGAGCACACAGTGGAGGGTTAGGGTTAGCTGACAGAGAGCTGTGTAAAGAGCACAGAGTGGAGGGTTAGGGTTAGCTGATAGAGAGCTGTGTATAGAGCACACAGTGGAGGGTTAGGGTTAGCTGATAGAGAGCTGTGTAAAGAGCACAGAGTGGAGGGTTAGGGTTAGCTGATAGAGAGCTGTGTAAAGAGCACACAGTGGAGGGTTAGGGTTAGCTGATAGAGAGCTGTGTAAAGAGCACACAGTGGAGGGTTAGGGTTAGCTGATAGAGAGCTGTGTAAAGAGCACACAGTGGAGGGTTAGCTGATAGAGAGCTGTGTAAAGAGCACAGAGTGGAGGGTTAGGGTTAGCTGATAGAGAGCTGTGTAAAGAGCACACAGTGGAGAGTTAGGGTTAGCTGATAGAGAGCTGTGTAAAGAGCACACAGTGGAGGGTTAGCTGATAGAGAGCTGTGTAAAGAGCACAGAGTGGAGGGTTAGGGTTAGCTGATGGAGAGCTGTGTAAAGAGCACACAGTGGAGGGTTAGGGTTAGCTGACAGAGAGCTGTGTAAAGAGCACACAGTGGAGGGTTAGGGTCAGAGTAAGATATGTGAGTATAGCAGGATATGAATCACACATGCCTGCATAGTTTAATGCAGCTCCAGCTTGCACTGACACAGCTTGCACTCCGCGCACTGTGTGTCTCCTCCGCTATCCCTCCTGATCTGTGCATCTAACCAGGCCTATCCTACAGCCAGGACTTGTTTTGGATCTCATTGTCTGGAAAGTGCTCTTGTGTTACCAGCACACACAGGCGTGGAGCCCCCACTGAACCGCGCGCACACAGGCGTGGGGCTCCACTGAACCGCACGCACACAAGCGTGGAGCCCCCACTGAAATGCACACGTATTGTTACACTTTGGGAGGTCTTGCGTGAGACGCGAGATAGGTGTGTACAGCAGCAGCTTCTGTTCCCTGCAGTTGGCAGTGTGTGTCAGTGCAGAAAGTGTTCAGATTCTGGAGTGCTTTCCTCATTGAGTTTGAATTGATCTTCTTCACTCTCTTTAGTGCAGATCTCAGTAGGACACACACAGTTCAATACTCCCTGAAACTCCAATAAGAAAGATAAGCGCCCGGAATGTTGAGGTAACAGCACTGAAAGGGTCTGTCTGTGCTGGAAACCCTCCAGTTCAGCAACAGAACATGCAGTGACCACATGCTATAGCAAGAGGCTGGACGCAACCTGAAGCTGACAATCAAGTGGACAATGCCACATTGATGACATTGTGGTGTTAGTGTTGTTTTAGGTTTGGGATAGGGAGTGTAATGCATGCTGTAGTGTACAAACTAAAGAGGATATTGTTTGAGTGTTCTCGGTACCCTGTACACACACAGCTGCACGGTCCTTTCTGTTTATATCCAGATGAATCCCACATTAGTAATATGTGTGCAGGTGTCGGGCTGCATGGTTTCCAGTGATGCAAGCGGCTGGCCCTGTATCAGGTAACCTGAGCTCTGAGATTATAAGTGGCACAGAATCAGATCTCAGTTTTAATGATTTTGTCTTCTCAGCTGACCTGGGTTGATGTTACTCAAGACAGAACTGGAGAGGAGTACAAGAACTATTCCACCCAGGATTATTTAGGACTTGTACCAAATTGAATTGTGAGCTGTATACAGGAGTATCTCCCATTTGTTCTGTTGCTCATATAATTTAATTAGCCTGTTCTCCTACCACAGGTTATATTCCCCTGTGTCAGCAATGCAAGCTGACAACATTACCCCAACTAGATCAGAGAGTCGCTGTGTGATGAGGGAACAGAATCAAATCGTAGGCTAATGTAAGCCTTGTGTTTAAATGTGTGACGGTCGCTGGTGCTGGACAGGGTCCCAATATCACAATAGCACAGACAGTCAAACCAGCAGAATATGAACTAAATACACTGAATCATCCATTCTGAATATATATATGAGAACTCAAGAGAGAATGAATGAGTGACAGGTTCTCCTAGTGATCTCGTCTTTCAGACAAGCCCATTTAAATCAATTGATGTCGGTGTTAAAGTGGTTTATGAATATGATGGTGGTAATCGGTGTTCATTGTTCACGCAAGCCATCTCAGTGTTTTCAGTAGCTTTCTTTCTGGCAGTGACATTCCTTTTTCTCGGCTGGTTATGCTTCAGTGTTCAGCTGCAGCTTGCTCTAACGGCTCTGCTCTGTCTCTGCAGGGAGGAGGGAGAAGATCCTGGAATCCCTCAGTAGCACAGCTGACCTGGCCCTGCCTCCGGAGATGCCTATCGTAATGGACCGGCACGCGCTTAAAGACATCCTGGGCCCGCCCATCTTCGAAATGCAGGTAATAGGGAGTCAGTAAGAAATTTGTGAAAAGCATTTTGCTCATTTCGTTTGCTGTATGTCAGTCTCCATCTCTCTCCTTCCCTTTAAACCTTAATTAATAGTTGTTAAGCCTTAACTGAATACCAGATTGTTTAAATTAGTGACACACTACTAGAAACTAACGCAGTGGAAATTAATAAGCTCAATTCGGCGAGTAGAGCCAGAATGAAATGTAGGTTCAAATAGAATCAGGTGAGATTAATGCACGTTGTTAGTTAATTCAGTTAAGATAATGAGGGTAAAAAGAAACAACTTTCTTTGGTAATTAGTGTTTGATTAAGAAAGCAAATTGGTTCAAAATATGTTTAAAGGGATATCACGTGATTAAAAATAAAACCTGAAAACTAGAAGCCCTACTTATGTAGTCATTATGTATTGATCACATTATTAGGTTAAGAGGTCAAATGAATGGAAAAGATCAACAACAATCAAAAAATGAATAAAAAATTAGGCTTTTAAAGGGGGGATTAAGAAAGCAAATTGGTTCAAAATATGTTTAAAGGGATATCACGTGATTAAAAATAAAACCTGAAAACTAGAAGCCCTACTTATGTAGTCATTATGTATTGATCACATTATTAAGATTCTTACATGGCCCCCTTTGTCAACATGAATGGATCTGGTTCATCAGTGAGGCAATAAAAAAATGAATAAAAAGGGTAAAGTATGGCTTGAAAATCAAAGGGGGGGGGGGGGCTGGTGTCGGGGAGTCTTCTCTTCTGGTGGAGCTGTATGCAGTGTGCTCTTCTGGAGGAGCTCTATTCAGTGTGCTCTTCTGGTGGAGCTGTATGCAGTGTGCTCTTCTGGAGGAGCTGTATGCAGTGTGCTCTTCTGGTGGAGCTGTATGCAGTGTGCTCTTCTAGTGGAGCTGTATGCAGTGTGCTCTTCTGGAGGAGCTGTATGCAGTGTGCTCTTCTGGTGGAGCTGTATGCAGTGTGCTCTTCTGGTGGAGCTGTATGCAGTGTGCTCTTCTAGTGGAGCTGTATGCAGTGTGCTCTTCTGGTGGAGCTGTATGCAGTGTGCTCTTCTAGTGGAGCTGTATGCAGTGTGCTCTTCTGCAGTGTGCTCTTCTGGTGGAGCTGTATGCAGTGTGCTCTTCTGGTGGAGCTGTATGCAGTGTGCTCTTCTGGTGGAGCTGTATGCAGTGTGCTCTTCTGGTGGAGCTGTATGCAGTGTGCTCTTCTGGTGGAGCTGTATGCAGTGTGCTCTTCTGGTGGAGCTGTATGCAGTGTGCTCTTCTGGTGGAGCTGTATGCAGTGTGCTCTTCTGGTGGAGCTGTATGCAGTGTGCTCTTCTGGTGGAGCTGTATGCAGTGTGCTCTTCTGGTGGAGCTGTATGCAGTGTGCTCTTCTGGTGGAGCTGTATGCAGTGTGCTCTTCTGGAGGAGCTGTATGCAGTGTGCTCTTCTGGTGGAGCTGTATGCAGTGTGCTCTTCTGGTGGAGCTGTATGCAGTGTGCTCTTCTGGAGGAGCTGTATGCAGTGTGCTCTTCTGGTGGAGCTGTATGCAGTGTGCTCTTCTGGTGGAGCTGTATGCGGTGTGCTCTTCTGGTGGAGCTGTATGCAGTGTGCTCTTCTGGAGGAGCTGTATGCAGTGTGCTCTTCTAGTGGAGCTGTATGCAGTGTGCTCTTCTGGAGGAGCTGTATGCAGTGTGCTCTTCTAGTGGAGCTGTATGCAGTGTGCTCTTCTGGAGGAGCTGTATGCAGTGTGCTCTTCTGGTGGAGCTGTATGCAGTGTGCTCTTCTGGAGGAGCTGTATGCAGTGTGCTCTTCTAGTGGAGCTGTATGCAGTGTGCTCTTCTGGAGGAGCTGTATGCAGTGTGCTCTTCTGGTGGAGCTCTATTCAGTATGCTCTTCTAGTGGAGCTGTATGCAGTGTGCTCTTCTGGAGGAGCTGTATGCAGTGTGCTCTTCTGGTGGAGCTGTATGCAGTGTGCTCTTCTGGAGGAGCTGTATGCAGTGTGCTCTTCTGGATCTCTGTTCAGGGTGCTCTTTTGGTGAAGCTAATTCAAGCATTCAAAATTCTAAAAGGTATTGACAATGTCAACCCAAGGGATTTTTTTGACCTGAAAAAAGAAACAAGGACCAGGGGTCACAAATGGAGATTAGACAAAGGGAAATTGCACTTTTTTACACAGAGAATCGTGAGGATCTGGAATCAACTCCCCAGTAATGTTGTTGAAGCTGACACACTGGACACTGGGATCCTTCAAGAAGCCGCTTGATGAGATTCTGGGATCAATAAGCTACTAACAACCAAACGAGCAAGATGGGCCGAATGGCCTCCTCTCGTTTGAAAACTTTCTTATGTTCTTATGTTCTTATGAGCTGTATTCAGTGTGCTCTTTTGGTGGAGCTGTATTCAGTGTGCTCTTCTGGTGGAGCTCTATTCAGTGTGCTCTTGTGGGCTCCTTTCATTAGAGATGAACCCCTTAACCTGTCTCACCGGTGGTTATTCTCTGAGCACATTGTTTTTACAGCTTGCTGCTGAGCCTGACTGAAGGCACAGGCCTCTGAAATAATAAGCTGACACAGTGACAGCGAGCCTTGCACAGACGGGAGGAAATCCTCAGCCAGTTCTCACACTTCACTTCAGCCTTCAGTCTTTTTGTAGTGAGGCAGGAACAGGTTTCCTAGCTGGGGAGTAGAGTTTAAAGGCACAGATCTCTGACACAGTGGAGATGTTAGTAATGCTTGGTATGGCAGTGCAGCATGTTTAACTTCATTTTTCTGGCCTGTTTGCTCAACACTGAAAGTGAAACTGCAGAGATTCTCCTTGTCAAGGGCTTGTACAAGCGCCACCTGCTACCCTTTATAGCTCTGCTTTCCATTCAGGCAGACGATCATCTATCATTAAACACACACTGAGTCTGTGTGAATGTACCGTAGAGCAGGGCAGGAATGCACGCCCGGGACCCACTCCATTACAGGCATTTCAAGGATTGGATTCCCTGGTGGGGTGGGGTGGGGGGGACATCTGCCACAAGTGAAAGGGCCTGTGTCTCATTCCAGCTTTTTTCTATTTTTTTTTAATTTAGTAATTGCCAATTATTTTATTTTTGTCTCCCAATTTGGCACATCCAATTATTTTTAGTCTCAGCTGACCGCTACCACCCCCGCGCTGACTCAAGAGCTGCGAAGATGAACACACACTATCTTCCGAAGCTTGTGCCGTCAGCCGATGGCTTTTTTTCACAGTGCAGACTCAGCATGCAGCCACCTCAGAGCGACAGCGTCTTAGGACAATGCAGCTCTGGGCAGTTTACAGGCAAGCCCGCCGGCGCCCGTTCAGACTACAGGGGTCATGGTGCGCTGTGAGCTGAGGACAGCCTGGCCGACCTAAGCCCTCCCCACCTGTGTGACGCTCAGCCAATTGTGCACTGCCCCAAATCATATGTCAATACAGCTTCGGTTGCTTTTAAATGAGCAGTGATTGGGTGGCGGTTTATCAGCAGGACAGCATTAGAAATGGAGGGAATGGAACACAGGTAGTTTATTACGTTTGGCATAATCTGCAGGAACCTCCACCCAAAAAGAGTTTCCTGATTTTATTGAACATGTTTTATTATGGAGCAGTGAATTTCATATTTCAAGATAATAGCTCTTTGGCTGTTGCTCTAAATCAGTAGACACTTAATGTAGTCCTCGTAATGAAGTCCAGTAAGATCTATCTACAGGATGCACCACATGGAGGTCCCAGAGGCACAGGCAAGGACACATTCTCATACATACCAACACTGAACATGTGATCTGGACGAGATCCTCTGTCACAATCATGGGACGCAATTCACACGTCCTCGTCGCTCAAGCTCGGATTCTCTACACTGTTTGTTTGAGGGCGTGTTCTTTGTTGAGCTCTGATTCTCTACACTGTGCGTTTGAGAACGTGTTCTTTGTTGAGCTCTGATTCTCTACACTGTGTGTTTGAGGGCGTGTTCTTTGTGGAGCTCTGATTCTCTACACTGTGTTTGAGAGTGTGTTCTTTGTTGAGCTCTGATTCTCTACACTGTGTGTTTGAAGACGTGTTCTTTGTTGAGCTCTGATTCTCTACACTGTGTATTTGAGGGCGTGTTCTTTGTTGAGCTCTGATTCTCTACACTGTGTGTTTGAAGACGTGTTCTTTGTGGAGCTCTGATTCTCTACACTGTGTGTTTGAGGGCGTGTTCTTTGTTGAGCTCTGATTCTCTACACTGTGTGTTTGAGGGCGTGTTCTTTGTTGAGCTCTAATTCTCTACACTGTGTGTTTGAGACCGTGTTCTTTGTTGAGTTCTGATTCTCTACACTGTGTGTTTGAGAACGTGTTCTTTGTTGAGCTCTGATTCTCTACACTGTGTGTTTGAGGGCGTGTTCTTTGTGGAGCTCTGATTCTCTACACTGTTTGTTTGAGGGCGTGTTCTTTGTTGAATTCGGATTCTCTACACTGTGTGTTTGAAGACGTGTTCTTTGTTGAGCTCTGATTCTCTACACTGTGTATTTGAGGGAGTGTTCTTTGTTGAATTCGGATTCTCTACACTGTGTGTTTGAAGACGTGTTCTTTGTTGAGCTCTGATTCTCTACACTGTGTATTTGAGGGAGTGTTCTTTGCTGAGTTCTGATTCTCTACACTGTTTGTTTGAGAGCGTGTTCTTTGTTGAGCTCTGATTCTCTACACTGTGTTTGAGAGCGTGTTCTTTGCTGAGCGCTGATTCTCTACAGTGTGTTTGAGAGCGTGTTCTTTGCTGAGTTCTGATTCTCTACACTGTGTTTGAGAGTGTGTTCTTTATTGAGCTCTGATTCTCTACACTGTGTTTGAGGGCGTGTTCTTTGCTGAGCTCTGATTCTCTACACTGTGTTTGAGGGCGTGTTCTTTGTTGAGCTCTGATTCTCTCACTGTGTTTGAGAACGTGTTCTTTATTGAGCTCTGATTCTCTACACTGTGTGTTTGAGGGCGTGTTCTTTGCTGAGTTCTGATTCTCTACAGTGTGTTTGAGAGTGTGTTCTTTGCTGAGCTCTGATTCTCTACACTGTCTGTGCTGGCAGGTGTCAGAGCGGCTGAGCCAGCCGGGTGTGGCGATTGGCTTGGCCTGGACCCCCATGGGAGGGGAAATCATGTTCGTCGAGGCCAGTCGCATGGAGGGGGAGGGCCAGCTGACTCTGACGGGACAGCTGGGCGATGTCATGAAGGAGTCGGCCCATCTCGCCATCAGCTGGCTCCGGAGCAATGCCAAGACCTACCACCTGACCAACGGTACGTGAGTAACCGGCGGGGGGGGCAAGGCAACAGTAATGTGCACTACAATGAGCTGCAACCACAGTCTTTTCACAACGGGCGCAGAAAAACAGAGGTTCTATTTTTATTGCATTTAGCAACCTGGCATTGTCTTTTATTCTGTGTGTCAGTGGGTGCAGTGCTGGCTGAAGGTTGAGGGGCATTTGTCAGCCGGCTTTCCTGGCTTTTATCAAAATGTTTCTGCCGTAGCTTCAGGGCTAGCTGCAAAATGAAGTCCCTCTGAGTGATTGTGTTACCGGTGCACTCCTTGTACAAAACTAAAGCGTTGATGGCTGCCAGGTCCAAAACATTATAAAAAAACATCCACAGGCCACCTGCGAGAACCACCTTTGACAGAATACAGCCGTGCCATTTGATCCTGTATATCCACACCGTACTTTGTTGCATTGTAAAATGCAACAGTCTCTGGCTTTTGTGTAGCATCAGTCATGATTTGAGCAGAGAGCTTAGAATAAGCGCTTTTATTTGTTTTATTTATTCTTTTTTTTTACACCTGTACACACTCAGGGTGGCACAGTCGTCTGCCTGAGGAGTGGAGTGGAGTGCAGGGGGGCTCGCACGGCTTGAGCTGTTGGTGGTAACTCTATTCAGAGGACAAGCAGATGAGAAAAAAGTAGCGGAGCTATATCACACTGCAGGACAAGCAGATAGTATAGCTATATCACACTGTATTGTGATTCAATGTGTATATTTTGTGACAACTGCTAATAAAATAAATAATAATATATGATGTATAGAATGGCTTTCATTAGTGTTTCAGCACTCGACAGGAGTATATAACACAGGAGTATCTTTCACAGTGACTTTGATTTTATTACAAAGCCTAAATTGTCGGCTATATTGTATTGATTTCAGTATGCCGCATAAACTGTGCGTCTGGTGGTTGCATATGCAAGTACTGATAACTTATTCATTTTTACGATTCTGCAGCTGAAACAGTGTATGGGTAATTAATTCAAATATTTAGTAACACTTAAGAATGGACATGCACAAGATATTCACATAGGCAGAGATATTTAAATTTGAATTGCAAAAGCCATTCAAAAAGCAGCTTTTGTTTTAGATTTAGATTTGTCTACTAATTGTTTTGCGCCTCTAGTAATACATTTAAAAAAAAAACAAAAAAAAACCACTGTTAGTCTCTGTTTCATACCTTCATAGTTTGCCTTTCTAAAATTGTAAACCTTAGCTTTAGTCATTACTTTTTAGGTTTTAAAAAGCACTTAAAATGAGACCATGTTGTGATCTAAGTTTGCCAATGGTTCTCTGACCTCTGTGTTAGTTATTCTGTCTTCATTATTTGAAAAGACTAAATCAAGGCATGCCTCCCCTCTAGTCAGTGCCTTGACAGATTGTGTTAGGAAGCAGTCATTTGTCATTTCCACTATTTCAATTTTGTCTGTTGTGCTCCCAACTGGGTTTCCCCATTTTATATGGGGGAGGTTGAAATCCCCCATCAGTATGGCTTCTCCTTTGCTACTCGCATTTCTAATGTTATTGTATAACAGATTATTTTGCTCGGTGCCTGAATTTGACGGTCTATAGAATGCCCCTATTATTATGCCCTTTGTATTTTTGTCCATTATTCTGACCCATATTGATTCTGGTTGTTCTTCCAGGTTTAACATCTGGGATTCAAGACTGTTTTTGATGTATTTAGCACTACCCCACCACCTCCTCTGTCCTGCCTGTCTTTCCTATACAGTGTATACTCACTAATATTATGTTCGTCTCCATCAAGTTTCTGTAACACCTATCACATCGTAGTTACTTGTTATTGCAGTAACTTCAAGTTCTAACATTTTGTTTCTGAGTCTTCTAGCATTTAGATGAATACATTTAATGGCTGTCTTAACTGAGTTGTTGCCCTTGTTTTGACGTAGTCTCCGTTCTGTTTTTTTGTTGATTTCTCCCCCCTTCCTTTCTAGTTTAAATGCTTCTGAACCTCCTCAAGGATATGTTCTCAGAGTAGATTGGTTCCCTTTTTATTTAAGTGCAGTCTGTCCTGCCTATATAGATAGTCCTTGATGTAGAATGTGGTCCAGTGTTCAAGATAGGAGAAGCCTTCCTGTGTACACCACGATTTCAGCCATGCATTTTGATTATGTATTTCCAGCTGTCTGTATGCTCCTTTGCAAGGTGCCGGCAGTATCCCAGAAAATACCTTGTCTTGTCTTTTAATTTCCTTCCTAGCTCTCTGAATTTGTTTTGCAGGTATTTTGGTCTGTCTCTTCCAACGCTGTTTGTACGACTGCTACTGGGTCATCTAATGTTGGTTCTAGGAGCCTCTCCACGTTCTCAGTGATGTGCGTGACAGAAGCTCCTGGAAGGCAGCACGGTGTTGTGTGTTTGTTGTTATGACAGTATTATGACACTTTTCTCATTATAAAGATGTTCACACTTGGTTACAGCGAGGCAGTTCTTGTTTTCACACTGGAAGGTATTAAAGCTGCTCCTCTCTGTTCTCCTCCAGCCTCCGGGAATTTCGATCTCCTTGACAACACCGACATCCACCTGCACTTCCCTGCCGGCGCCGTCACCAAGGACGGCCCCTCTGCCGGGGTCACCATAGTGACCTGCCTGGCCTCTCTGTTCAGCGGGCGGCTGGTGCGCTCCGACCTGGCGATGACCGGGGAGATCACCCTGCGGGGGCTGGTGCTGCCGGTGAGTACCATGCCCTCTCATCGCTGTGCTTTCAGTTAGGAAGGGAAACTGAGGAGGTCTTTTTTTTTGTTGTGGTTGCAAAGCAATCCAAAATACAGGGAGAGTTTTGCTTGAAAATGTCCCAGCAATTTTCCAGCGTGACTCATTCAGTACATTGGCAGTGTTTGCTCTGGTTCTACAGCGTGCAGTTGTTGAATACATTGGGAGTGTTTTCTCTGGTTCTGTAGTGTTCACTCATGCAATACATTGGGAGTGTTTGCTCTGGTTCTGCAGCGCATACTCATTCAATGTGTTGGGAGTGTTTGCTCTAGTTCTGCAGCGTGCACTCATTCAATACATTGGGAGTGTTTGCTATTGCAATTAGCTTAAAGAAATTTACAGACCTGTAACGCATACACCAGATAGCATGATTGTACATGTCTTTGTTATGCATGGATTGTTGCACTGTAACAGTGTATTTAGAACAATTTGCACAGGAGCAAATGTATTTCTTCGGAGGATAAGCATGTCTTCAGCGTTTACTCTGCAGTTGCATCACAATTTAAACATGTCCTCAGTCACTCCAGGAGGTCACAGGTGTGTTTTGACAGCTGCTCATATCAAGAAGTAGCCGAGTTTTCCAAGCGTCACACTCCCACATGGATGATACAGGCAGCAAGTCTGAATAAGTTGTAGTATTACTAATGTAGTTATTGGGTAACACTGATTGATTGCATCATAGCTTTCCTATTAAAGGGTTACCTATGAATTATTTCCTAATTACTATTTAGCTACAAGTGTCTTGCCTTTTCTAATGAAATCCCCTAGTAGATCTATTTTAATAATGATGGTACAGTTTTGTTAATGTATTTAATTGTCATTAGAGACTGAGGCTAGTTCTTCACACAACTTACATTATTGAAGGCTGTTTATTGAGGTCACAGAACTGACACGGCCAGTGTAGTGAAGTCTATCCTGGGAATCACATGGGATCTGATATCCAAGCTGTATGTAGGACACTGTGGCTGACTTTCATAATCACTGACATCTGCTTTTTTGTCTGGAAACACGTGTGATTTTGTTTACTTCCCAGTACCATGTTGTTGTTTCTACATTAAAGTGCGGTCTCTATTTCCCCGATGTGTTCAGGAGCAGTACATTTGAAATTGTTTAAAATGTCTCCATCATGCACCCTGGCTGGATGCACAGGTGTCTATGTGAACACAGCAGCCTGCCATATGTTTGCAACGTGCCATGCGCCCGGATGATCAAGTTTCTTTGTTGTGTTTTAAATAGGTGGGAGGAATTAAGGATAAGGCTTTAGCTGCACACAGAGCGGGATTAAAGCGAATTATAATTCCGAAAAGAAACGAGAAGGACCTGGAGGAAATCCCGGCCACTGTGCGAGCGGATCTGGATTTCGTCATGGCAGGTTGTCTGGATGAAGTGCTTAACGCTGCTTTCGACGGAGGATTCCCAGCGACGAGCAGACATGATCTCCTGAACAGCAAACTCTGAACAGCTCACCGTGCCCTCCGAGCCTCATCGCACCAACCCATACAGCTCACCCTGCCCCTCCAAGCCTCATCACACCAAACCATACAGCTCACCCTGCCCTCCGAGCCTCATCACACCAAGCCATACAGCTCATCCTGCCCTCCGAGCCTCATTACACCAAACCATAAAGCTCACCCTGCCCTCCGAGCCTCATCACACCAAACCATACAGCTCACCCTGCCCTCCGAGCCTCATTACACCAAACCATACAGCTCACCCTGCCCTCCGAGCCTCATCACACCAAACCATAGAGCTCATCCTGCCCTCCGAGCCTCATCACACCAACCCATACAGCTCACCCTGCCCTCCGAGCCCCATAACACCAAACCATACAGCTCACCCTGCCCTCCGAGCCTCATCACACCAGTAATATTTAAAGAAGCGTTGGCATTAAATGATCTGGCCATCAGATAATTCACTAAATAAAGGTACATTTTGGCAGGGTGACAAGGAATTAAATTTTTACCTTCCAGCATTGATTAAAGTCTTCAGTATTGGCACAAAACATTGATCGCCTTGATCTCTGATCACAAAACTGTTCAGTTATTACTATTGTGTGTACACTCCTACTTAAACAATAAAGGGACATGTAAGCTAGATAATGCATTTGAAAAGGCTTTTCTTAAATTTTAATGGATGGAACATCCTGTGCACCTTGTTTTGTCGTAGTGCCTACATATCACAATAATGTATCTAGGGGCAGTGAGGCCATTACCTTTCACCTTCAGTTGTGTCAAATTCTGAATTTACCATAAAATGGTAGGAAGGCCTTTGTCTTTATCGAAAGAGAAGGGTAACGTTGTCAGAGATGCTCTTTCTGTATGGAGACATGTCTGGTGGATCAGATGCAAGTTATTAATACTACATTGGTAATTCTGTTGGAGGGCTGTGATATAATCATGTAATGAATTCTAGCGGTTTAACTGCAAGTTGTTAAAATGTTACTTTTAGATGGGGGGATAATAAAGGGCAATGTATCTTAGTTCCATTGCGGAGCCATTGTCTTATAATGTGACCATTAACAATGCAGCACTTATATGGAACCATTTTGGAAAACAGATTAACTGACTAATGCAATTAAGCTGTTGCAGATGTGAGCCATCAATAAAGCTGTATTCCTTGCACATGTGTGGGTCTGTATTTGCTTGCTATTTTGTGCACTCGACAGAGAAATCTACCTGTATGTGCACTTACAATTTGACATTTTTATTGGAATACACATTTGTGACATGCAAATCAAGATGAGGGCCATCATAAGAAAATAAAACACACGCAGTGCTGACATTAAATAGTCCATTCTGATTCTTGTATACAGCAAAAGGTTTACTGCAGGTATTATTGTATAAATGCAAGTTTCATAACCCATTCATTGTTGTCTGAATGTAAAACAAATGCAACTTACTGCATAATATGAAAATCCTTTGATGTTTGTGCTGTAGTCCATAAAGCTCAGGCACAAGGTATGTAATGTCAAGTCTTGAGTGAGTTTGTGGACAAAATGGAGAAAACACACAAGAAGCTACCAGAAACAAATTCCATTATTACTGTTATGCATCTGTTACATGGAAGAAGTAAAACAAATCAATACAAAAATAAGCCATTTGAATTACTTCAGTCCTGGAAGCAGGTTTCAGATGGTACCCTTTTCTTTTTGATTTCTACTGCAAACTGTCTGGTGCTTGAGGACACATCTCACGTCTTGGTCACTAATCCAAAAAGCAAGGGAGCACTGGACATTAGTGCAGATTAGAACAGGCAGAACAGCAGTCACTCATTTCAAACACGGTTCAGTGGAGACAGCCTGCACAAGCTCACTTCAGAGACGGTTCAGTGGGGACAACTTATACAATCTCATTTCAGACATGGTTCAGTGGGGACAGCCTGCACAAGCTCCCTTGGTGCATCTATTTTGCTCTGCAATAAATCAGACTCCAACAAACAATGACTAAAAAGAAAAAGGCCCTAGGACAGAAAGACTATAGAAACATTTGACTTTATTATAAATACAAATAAACCACTGAAAATATGAAGAACAAAACTGCTATTTGTTACGTTATTTCTTAAGTGGCAATAACAAAACTTACAAAGAGTCTTGGCTATAATGAACACAATTAAAGATTAGCAATACAAATAGATCTTAAATCTGTAAGAACTGCCAATATGAAAATCTAGTTTATCTCAATGCTTGTGTATGGCTTTCAATTACAGCATATTATGGTTTGTTTAATTGAACAGTTTTACTTACTTTCCCCACCTGTCTGTATTAGTCATATTCTTGTCAGTAATGTAGCTCCAACAAAAGAAGCAATGTTTATAATACTGAATTTTTCATTAAACAAAAAAAAAGTCACAGAACCTATTTTTGTAGCCATATGTTATTGCTGAGAGATACCTTAATGTTTTTTCTTAATGAAACTGGACAAGAAATGCTAAAAGATTAACTATATTAGCCTCTGCTTTACTTAAAAAGACAGCATTGATTAAAGGCGCCTTGAGCAACCAATCAACCACTGTAACACATAAAACATTAAAAAAAAAATCTAAATTGCTCAGCCAAAACATAATATACTGTACCAAGCCAGATTTACAAAAACAAAAATGTGCCCTGTATCAACAGTACATATCAGGAATAGCACTAAAACGGTTACCAAGAAGAATAAAGTTATTTCCGTATTTTCCAACTAGCTGTCAGAACCTAAACAAAAAAAAACTCTTACTGGAAGGGAAATGTACGGCTACATCCATTTGAAAATAAAATGTAAAAAATAATAAGTGTTTGTGGGACAGCAAAATAAATCACATCAGTTAAGTAATGACCAAAAGTATGAAAAATAAATTTAAATGTATTTAATGGAAAACAAACAAAACTAAAAAAAAAAAAAAAGTTATTAAAAAATATCAATACACAGAAATACAAAGAGCAGCAATACTATGTAGTGTGACCAGAGAGGAACAGTGACTTGAAATGGTACTGCCCAGCCTGGCTGGTCAAGGAAAGAAAAAAACATTATTATCTACAACACTGAAGTTCATTCAGAAATTACAAGCTTTTATAGCTTGTGTTTTTGTTTTGTTTTTTGTTTTTTAGTATTTATTTTATTACAAAAGTTGCCCATTTAGGGTAGGTATCAGTGGTTTACAGAAGGTGTTTTATACATTAGTGTTATCAGATGCAGCTCATTTTTTTCAGCCAACATTTTAAACCTTGAGCCCAAACCATCTAGAAAAACAGGGGTTACACTTGGCAGTGAATGTCAATAAATGTCTTTTCCTCAAAATCTACTTGAAATGTGATACTAGAACTGTTAGAATTGCTCTAAAACAAACAAACAAACATTCACCCGCTGCATCAGCACATTGAGATTGTAACGTTTATGCCTAGATTTCCATTCTCAGCAAAAAGCTGTGCAATGCTAGTGTCGAAAACCAGACAGTCGCTGTTCATGATCGCAGTGGCGATCCCCTCGTGGATTGAGCGAGGCGTTGCTTCCCAGGTCAGCCGCCGGCGATGACCATTCAGCTCGAGTCGGTAGGCAAAGTTTTCTGCCTGCTTGCGTGTTCCAATCAACTGGACGATAGCAAAGAACTGCTGGTGGCCATCATATTTTTCCTGTTTCTCCAAGACCAACATAAAGTGGAACCCAAAACAGGACTGCATCATAACCCAGTCGACTGCTCCTGGAAGATTAATGTCTGTGGCCAGAAAGACAATGTCTTCCCCTTGTAACGTTGTTATAGACTTGTGTTGATGCATCAAATGAGGCATGACGGCATCCAGGGAGCCCTGCCATTTACACGAGGCTCCAGGACAAGGGCAAGAATAAGGCCTGAACTCGCAAAGCTCTTCGTGGTCCGCTTTCTCTGTGTGTGGCAACGTTATCTCACATCCTGAAGAGGCGTATTTACAAGGAAACAGTACAGAGTTGGCCACCTTTTCCATAGCCAGGTTCCGAATGGAGCCCAGTGGGCCTCGACATGTTGGACAGCACGTGAGCTTCGGGCGACAGTTGCTGCAAACCAGATGCCCGCTCTGGCACTGAAGAATGGGTGGCAGTACATAGTCAAAACAGACAGGACACTCAAAGAGACTGGCCAAGTCATTGTTGGAAGCTGTGGTGCCCTGCAGCGCGGGCACCCTCTGTGATGGAGCACACTTCGATGTACCTGTTGGGAGTGCTGTGGCAGTCTGGCGACTCATTTCTGCAAACAAAAATAAGCAACAAAAACAGTGATCAGTAAAAACTGGGTTTCTACTACAATCCATCTGCACAAGTATTTCTTCACATGCAAGTAAAATGCGGCTTTCAAACACATTCTATGTAATTGGATTGGTTTTTGCTTGCTCTGGGTTTGGAGGAATATAAAGTAATATATTGACTGAAGATCTTTGTATAAAGTAGACAACATTAACAGAGCATTACTGAATTAGCTAACTTGAGTACAGTATTACATCAATTTTATTTGTATACAGCACCTATCCTGTAAAACATCTCAAAACACTGTTCATAGCTTTACATTAAAATCACATTGCAAGTTACATAAAAAAAAATGACTACTACATTAAAAAACCACATTAGAAAAAGCATTTAAAAACAAAGCCATTTTAAAAGACTCAATGCAAAAGCCATAACAATATATAAATACATCAGAAACATCCATTATAATAAAAAAAACTTAATTATCAAAAGCCAAGAAAAATAAGTGTGTTAAGTAGTGCTGGGACAAATAGCCGAACAAATATTTTTTGACATGCATTCGGATACAGAAAAAAAAAAAATCAGACAATTGACTTAGCTAGAAAATGGCAAAAATACCTTGTACTTATTTACAGCCTCACCAGAAGTTGCATGACAGTTTGAAAAATGGCAAATGAAAAAGAGCTCCGTGTGATGCGAGACATATTAAAAAAAAAAACACACACACACACACAATACAGGATCAACAGCAACTCGAGCCTCTATTTAAAAGTTTTAGGCAGCAAAAATGGAAACAAACCAGATTATGCGTATGCACAGTGTTCTCTATGGAAGGCCATCTGGGTCAAAAAAACTTTGTGCTTCTTTAGAGAGAGTCAATTTCACGGGTCAGAATAAAGGCAAGCATGTCATTCTGAAATGTCTCACTTAAACAGTGCCCAACTTGCTGGAAATGTTGTGTAGTAATTTTTATATAGATGGTATATATTATATATGTTTTGTTGCAACTTTCTGTTATGTGGAATGTATGAGAACCAAAAATGGTGAGTTTTTTTACCCTGCATTTTACAACACCATTTCCACCTTTTTTACTTTTTGTGAAAGGTGAGAACGAATTTTGGCAATATTATGTAGATGGTAAAAAGATGATTTAACCACCGATGAGACTTGCGCCTCAAAACTAAGCCCCAAATTCTAAAACAACTCTCAAATTCCTGGCTGAGGTTGATAGCTATATCACGGCCACAGGACATCACAGATAGTGATGTAGTTTGGAGTTGTTTCCTACTGTCGACAAATAGAAACTCAGTCTTGTTGGAATTCAGCTGTAGGAAGTTGTTAGATCATCCAAACAGCAATATTACCCAAGCAGGCTGATAACCTTGAGTCAGTACTCATGTAACCAGGGGTTAATTCCATATAGAGTTGTGTATCATCCACATAAGAGTGGAAATTCAATCCATGCTCTCTAACTACGCTACCTAATGAGAGCATATATAGACTGAAATGAAGAAGGCCAAGGACTGAATCAGAGAAATGTAGAGAAACATAACATTGCAGCAACATGTCTTAGCCGATCACACCTGGCATGCTGCAGTATAAACACCACACTGTGAAATATGAGCATTTGGTCACGTCGATGACAATACAGATCGTGAAGGAGAAGTCAGGTCTAATTGTCAGAATCTACCAAGACTAAAGTGAGGAAGCATACAGTCTAGTGTTTATTTATTTTTTAGATATATAGTATTATGGGATTTTTTAACATTAACTGAGCTTGTGTGTGTGCTTGCATGGATTGCCAAATATTGTCTATGCATGGTAAGTACAATGACAGTAAGTACATTAAGATGCAGGGCCTGAAATACTGCAGTTATTTAGCCTTGCACTCTGTCTCCTGTCAAAACCCACCAGTGCCAGTCTAGAAGAAAAGTGGAGCCTGTAAACTGAAGCATGATGCCAGGATTGTCAACACTGTCACCAAGAGAAACTCACAAGGGTTCAGGATGGAAATAAACACAAAAGAGAAATGCTAAATGAATCACACACACAGCTTTCACACAAATACCTCTCTGCCATACATTATACTGAGGAGAAACAGACAGACAGAAGCACAGCAGCATTCCAACTTCCTGCAAAACTCTTCCTGGATAACAAGCATGCTCATGTAATCCTGTATGTCCCACAGCGTCCGTGGGAGTTGGAGTTCAACAACATCAATCCTTTTGTGTTTGTTAACAAGTTCCGCATGTGAGAAAAAGATTGAGAAGAATGTTTTGCTATTCAAAATTTTCAACATGTGCTAAAAATGTCCTCAGCGAGTTTCAACACCACTGAAAATGAGCTCGAGATATGCCACAAACAAGCGTCGGAAAATCCAGGTAACAACATATTACATTAAGGACTCTAGCTACACAATATGTCCCGTATCACTTGATTCAGACTGAAATACAGCAGCTTATATAGGACTGTCTATTCATGTACTTGCATACTGCAAGCTACATTGCATTGTATGATTTCTATTACATTATCCCAGGCTATTTAAACTACTAACAAATTCAACTGGCAAACCAAGTTTTTGGTACAAAACTACTAAAAAAAGCAGAATTGAACAGCAATGTGATTAGGCCATGGGTGGCCTTATAAACTCCTTTGTTGGGCTATTGCCTTGTCTTTCTATTGTAGAAGTTCTTTGTTCAACCATGTGACTCTTAGTCACTTTGGGAAGATTTAGTGACAGAAGACACAGAAGGATTAGAAAAGTTACCTTTACTTGTGCTTGCTTTGTTTCCTGATAGGCATGTAAACAGTTCAAGGACTCCTTTCCATGAGTACAGACAATGTAATGTAGCTTTACCCGTCATGAGTAACTAAAGACTTCATTTTGTTTTCTACAGAAACAAAACACACCATAACAAAGGCCCCTCCTCATAAACCTCAATCTCAAGACATCCAATTCGAGATGCCTTGAGGGAGAGTGTGTGGAGTTCACTCTGCACGCAAACATTTGGAATAAAAACCTACTGCCGCCGTCACCACCACCACACAGAGGAAAAAACAAAACAAAAAAAAAACCCTGATTAACCCAAAGGGTGAGACCACTTTGCTCTTCTGTCTGTGGAATATGAACAGCCTTTGTGTCAATGTATATATATAAAATATGAAGAAAAAAGTTAGTTGCTCCTTGTTACTTAAATAGTGTTTAGAATTAACTTCATTCTTCCTTGAAAGTCCAGCCATAAAACAATACAGCCCATCTGCATTAGCCTTTGCTAAAGTACGGAGCAATGCAGCCTTGTGTACTGTGCAACCAGCAAAAAAGTTTCAAGCGTTCTCCACAACATTCTCCCACTCCCCTTGAGGAGTCACTGCTTGGGGTTGCATGGTTCATATTACATAGCACTGTGGCTCCACCTACAACTGTAACACAAGAGACAAAGAAACTGAGCTGAATGCTTCCAGTTTCAAGAGACCACCAGGCAAAGACTGACTGCTACAATGAGGAATAATATCCATTAAAAAAGGCTGACTGCTGAACTACTATTACATTTTCTTAAGACTTTTTAAAATTATAAAACATGTGACCCAAGGAACATGGCAATCCATGAACTAGTTACAAATAATGCAGCATTTAAAATTCTGGATGACTTATCAAACAGGAAACAAATCAAAACTAGGACATTTTTCACTTGCAACTAAAAATCTAAAACAAGGTTACAGTCAAAGTGAAACTAATGGAAAACTGTCCTGGTCCCCAGTGTGTAACAGTCAAACACAATCAGTTCATTACATTTTAATACCCAATCCAGAGGAATCCTGTTGTGGTGAATGACACTGCATGCTGGAGAGTCAGACAGCCCACCCGCCCCAGAAAGAAAAAAAACACACACATTTTCACTACTAAATACTTTTTAAAACATAGCTTCTGAACCATCAACAAAACAAGAGGGGACTTGTATGCCAGTGATGTGAAGCAGAGTGATAAACGTGATTTAAAGAGGAATGCATCAAAGAATGTATGACAGAAAAAAAAACAACACTGACAAAAGTAAAAAATTCTGTGTTGGCTTACAGATAAAGCTAGGCAGCATATCTCTTTTGTGCACATTATAGTACCACCAACTCTTTTTCAGCATAAGGCTACTGTTTTATACTGTAGTTAGAACAGACTGCATTGACAGGTACATGAACTAAACAGTGTAAAGCAAACAGGCAGCAAGAGCTTGTTTCCTTTACACTGTTTAGCTTATGTACCTGTCAATGCAGTCTGTTCTAACTACGGTATTGTTCATATTGTTCAGTTTGTTCACTTCACACATTCCACAGGTCCACAAAAGGGGCTTGGATACAAAGCAGCCTTTTACAGAACTCTCAGTCAGAACTGCCTGTCTTCTGAGAATATTACACTGTACTGGGGGGATTCGGGGTCCACATTTAAAACACAGATCAATTTAATGAAGAGAACACTAAAAGCAAACAGCTAGTTGCGATTCCCCTCTAGTAAAGAATTAATTCCTGACAGAGGTGCAGACAAGAACAAGAGAAAGAGGAAATTATAATTAATAAACAAACAAGAGATTTAATGCCTACTAAACAGGTTTTGTTTTATGTTTCAGCTGCTTAAGACCTGCGTGTCTGGACATGATACATTACTGTATGTAACTTCAGGGTACCAGTATGCACACTTCCTTCACTTCACCGTCACAGAGGTATCAAACAATAGCTGCAAAATTAACCATATTCTTCATGTCTGCTGGAATTGTGTACTGTGCTTTCTCAACATAGCATGACTAATTCACTGCTAGTCTGTAACAACAATTGAAGTGTATACTTCACTGTTGACACTTCATTAATTTACTGTTTTTGAAATGTAGGATTTTTTATTTCTATAAATATAAATTATACAAAATATACATTTATATAGATAGATGGGATAGTTACCTTGTACAATATTAATGAATAATAATGAATTCTGAATATGCATTTATCTAACAAAAAAGAACATTTCCATGCATGTATTACGAGGAATAATGATATATTCCATATATTGACCACTTTTATTGGATAAACACAACTCGGATGATTTTCGATAAACTAGAGCGCTAAATGGTTTCATTCAATCTAGTGACTGGAGAGCCATGACCCATCCATCTATCTGATTTGCTTTTTAGTCCATTACACTAGGCATTGACAGCAAGTGCTCCTGTACCTGGGCCAGAACCATGGCCAAAGTGTATGTAAATCTCCAAACAGGCTATCTTCTTACTACCAAGTGTCATTTCTCAAAAGATTCAATTTCAATATAGCTCCTGCTGACCCTCCTGTGGATTCAAGCAGGATGCCCATATTACCGCTATTCATTCAAAATTAATGCTTGGCCATACCCACAAATAATCAGGACGCTAAATTAAAATTACCACCCCCCCCCCCCCCCCCCCCCCCCCCCCCCCCCCCCCCCCCCCCCTATAATTATATTAGATAGATAGAAAGGACATTTAAATATATAAATTTATATATACTTATTTATTATAGATAGATAGATAGATAGATAGATAGATAGATATCATATTACAACTCCACGCCCCCTCTGAACTGGATGTCTTAAGTTTCAAATGAAAAAAGTCAAGACCAAGGCATTAAACCCCTAACTATAGTCGTAACGAGTCTAAATGTAGAGCAGAATGATACTGTACGTGCGTCTCCTCGCTACAGTACTCGTATTCGAGATTTAAAAACAAAGAAACAATCTAAAACAGAAGGACGGTCTTGCACTCAAGAGCAATAGTCTGCACAGCCGATCCAAGGCCTAGCTGACCTCCGCCATGTTGGACAACAGAAATCAAAACCGTAACCACACCGCTTACACAGCTGATCGATTCAAACCAAGACACACACTGGGTGGGATGTAGCGATACACGCGACCATAAAAAAATACGGTTATTTGTTCTCTTTAATAATGAAAGTGAAGCGGTTCCCTTACACTATATCAATACTAGACGCGGCTTTCTTGTCGTTCAGCACAGTACAGAGATGCATGGACACAAGACATACTGCACAGCCGATATCTTTTCAATTCCACATTAAGCATTTGCCGAACCTAGTTACGACAAGAAATTATCAAATTGCTTATAACTATCACATCTTTGAAAATGAGGTCACCTCGAATCTAAATACAAGAACAAAACACTGCTGGTGTCACAGCTGTGCCAAATCAATAAATACAAATCTAGGCCGCAAGCCCTCAAGCACACTGTTTAGCACAATGTAAAAGCAGCAGGTCGGGTTAAAGCAGATATTCTCACATAGACTTCTACACAAAATAAACAAACACCCGTAAATCACACAAGTGTATCCAAAACACGCCTTTTGTGCAGCTAGTAATGTAATGTTTAGCACTGGGCGAAACACCGGGGTCCGTGTGTTCCTTTAACTGAACACTCAAACACATCTGCAGTAAAACATAAACCCAGCACAACATTCATAAAACCTGGACTGCTAAAAACAGAAAATAATAACAACAACAACATATGCATATGTCGCAAGCGTAGGTTTCTATTTAAATGTATTATTAGTTATTATTTGTTTACCTTTTTCAGACATCATCAAGGCGATGACAAGCGCTCTGTAACACTAGGCTAGGGAACCCTTCCTTGTTCTTCAAATTAACTACGGCGTTGTTTTTAACTGTATTCCCAAAACCACTCGGTTGAAGTGTACCAAAAGACAACCGCTTACCTCTGTCAAAATGTGTTATTTTAATCCACCTCGGTGTTAAATATTTTATTCTTAAATGTTTTTTTTTTTTGGTTTCCACATTCACGCTACAGTTTATACAGAGACACTACCGCCGGGCTCGGACTCGCGCACTGGCTGTTTTTGAGATACTTCTCGTCTGGCGCGCGCTTTGAGAGCGTGGAGCCGGGGGGCGGGGGGGCGCGCTTCTGTCTTAGCAACCGTAACTAGACAACGTAACCCAGGCAGGTAGACAAACTCGCTTTCAGGTTTTGTTGCCAAGCAAATACCGTTTAAACATTTCAAGCGGATTAGGCAGGCCTAATCTTAACAATGTTGTTTATTGTGAAAAATGTGTGAAAAATGTGATGAAATGAAATATGTTCTAGAGACTGGGACAACTTTATATAAAATAATTCAGAACCACCTTTCATTAATTAGAAATAATAAAAAAAAAATGAATGAACCAACATTACAGCACTTCACCAGTCAAGGACATGACATCAATGATGTAAAGTTTGTAGTATTAGAATAGCTAAAATTAGACAATGTGACATATAGAAGAATAAAAGAAAGTAAATGGATAAATAGAATGAACTCAATTATGCCAGCGGGGCTCAACAGAAAAGAACGAACTAATTAACTCCAATAAATATATCAAAGTTAAAAATTATTAAATAAACAAAATTCATTTAAAAGTTGTGCATGCTGATGCGCTGGGGAGGCCAAATCCAGGCTGATCCTCAGAGCCAGCATTGCATGATAATATAAATGTATAATAATGTTATGTTTATATAGTATCTTTCATAGTGGACCACCACCACAAAACACTTTACATACAAGGCGTAATATATATATATATATATATATATATATATATATATATATATATATATATATATATATATATATATATAAAGTTTTATGTACTGCTTCAGGAGGTTGACATTTTTACCAGGTACTTTAATTGTTACTCAAATGTTTGAAAGAAACATACAATCCTGTTTCTGAATTTTCCGCAGATAAACTGGATGGAGATTGCCAAGATGTGCTGTATGAATGTCACCATGTTAATTTGTATAGAATAAGAACATTTGATTTTATATGCTGCTGCTTTCTTTATCCTCCTCTTCCTAACACTGCCATATGAACCTTCTGTTACTTATTCCTCGTGCAGTGTATCTGTGACCGAACTGCAGTGTGACAGGTGCGGACAGCCGCTGTAGGAATGCTTGCCTGACCCCATTTACTTACTAGCGCCAAGCTGGGTCACATAGTCAGAAACAAATTCCACCGAATTAACCTTTTCCCATTGGTGTGGCTCAACACACACACACGCACACACAGACACACACACACACACACACACACACAGACACACACACACACACACACACAGAAACACAGACACACTACTGTATATCAAAGTGAGAGATTGAAACACATCATGACTATAATCACATAAAAAATGTATTTATCTTTGTATAAGGGGACCAGATTTGTACTGACACTGATCTTGAAAAGTCACTTTGACCAGTGAGACCCAAGATCAAGAGGGTTGAAGCCCTGGGAAACTGATTCAGAGCTATGTACTGTACCTAACCTAATCTGTAGGGTGAATGTACTGTCAAGGAATTCATGCTGTTTCTTGAGAGTGGAGCTATAGACACATGTCTGTGGTTGTGGGATGAACCCACGGAGGTCCAAGCCATTCAAATCTCTTTTACAAGACTGTCTCCGGACCAAAGCATCTCCAAACTGCTCAGGTGTGTCTGCAGCAGATCAGCTCTCCTGACTGCTCAGGTGGGTCTGCAGCAGATCAGCGCTCCTGACTGCTCAGGTATGTCTGCAGCAGATCAGCTCTCTTGACTGCTCACATCACGGCTGAGATACCTATAAACCTGTATATTACACACCGTCCTTTAAGGTTTGTTAGTTTCTGTCGATTCATTTTTCGCAGTTTACATGATGTACTGTTATGGGAACTACCATCACACCTCAAGCAGCCAGTGATTCACACTGAGTTCAGACAGTGCTGTTTTTAAATGCCTGCAGGGGTGGACACCACCTTCCTATACTGCAGGTTTGGAGAGTTTGCTGTTCAGCATGTGCACTCTGCTGTCTTGAGGTTTCGCATGGCAGCCCTGCACAAACAACACATCCTGGTGTTAATCTCTATGGCTGAGCTCCAGTTAATCCTTTGTGTTCACGTTGAGCAATACCAAGGAGACTGTGGTCAATGGGAATGGGAACTTATTGAACATCATGTGCTGATTAAGCATTTTGTAAAATAAATGTAGCAATGTTTCTGCTATTGGAACAATTATTACAGGCTTAAAAAAACTTCTCTTTGGTGAGGTATGGTAAAGCACAGGAAACCGCGGCAAAGCATTATATAAACAGTGGTCAAGCACAGCAAGTATTGACAAAACCATGTGGTAGATGTCATTACAAAAACACCAAGAGAATATATTTTTTAAATGTGTTTTTTAGTCTCATGTTCAGTGTTTACAAGCCTGCTCTTGCCTCTGTAGTGAGTAGTTTGTGTTTTTACTGACTGGTTGTTGTTTGCTTTGGAGGTTGTTCCCGCAGATCTCAAGGAACTTGCCAGGCTGGCTAGAGAAATTACATCATGAGCTTGGCCCTGGCAGTTGTTGCTTGCTGTCAGTGTGTAATGCCCTGCCCCTTCACTGTTGCCATGGCACTGCCTGGTCTACATTGTGAGCTGAGTGTGCAAAGCAGTTTTCTGTTTGGTTGTCTGGTTAGTTTATTTTTTAATGATTTACATTTCTCTGAAAGTGGCAGATTTATTGGTTACAATGGAAACAATGGGAGAGCACCAACATTGGATCACATGGGAGCACACATTGCCCCAGTGTTGATACCACAGTGCAGTCTCCATGCCCTTCCAATCCTCAGGCTGTATTTGAAAGTGCAATCTGTCTGATATCACCTGTGAACTGAGCCATCTTTTAACACAGGCCTCGAGGGGTGAAAGGCTGAAGATGAAACCCCTTTGCATCCCCAATCAAACCTTTTCTGCTGTAGCCTGGAATCTATGAAATCTACCTGTCTCTGTTTATTAGATCATGTTAAATGTTTGTGTGTGTGTATGTATATATATATATATATATATATATATATATATATATATATATATATATATATATATATATATATACTATACCGATGATCACGTACTAGTGAATGTGAATTGCCTTGATTAAAGCTGCTTGCGGTTTTGTCAGGCCACAATTGCAGAGCTTTAAAACCATTAGCTTCATTTTGTCCAAATTAGGTTATATAGCAGGATCCTTTACTCAGCACTGCAGAGGAAAACCAAAGAAGTCAGCTTGATTCGTCACAGAACAAAGACACAAGGGCTGTCCAGGGCTGTGCGACCCTCTCACTTACAGATGTAAAACAGGTACAGTATCAATGACTGCAGTGTCAGGTATCAATGATAATGGACTGCAGTGTCAGGTATCAGTGATAATGGACTGCAGTGTCAGGTATCAGTGATAATGGACTGCAGTGTCAGGTATCAGTGATAATGGACTGCAGTGTCAGGTATCAATGATAATGGACTGCAGTGTCAGGTATCAGTGATAATGGACTGCAGTGTCAGGTATCAGTGATAATGAACTGCAGTGTCAGGTATCAGTGATAATGGACTGCAGTGTCAGGTATCAGTGATAATGAACTGCAGTGTCAGGTATCAGTGATAATGGACTGCAGTGTCAGGTATCAGTGATAATGGACTGCAGTGTTAGGTATCAATGATAATGAACTGCAGTGTCAGGTATCAGTGATAATGAACTGCAGTGTCAGGTATCAGTAATGGACTGCAGTGTCAGGTATCAGTGATAATGGACTGCAGTGTCAGGTATCAGTGATAATGGACTGCAGTGTCAGGTATCAGTGATAATGGACTGCAGTGTCAGGTATCAGTGATAATGGACTGCAGTGTCAGGTATCAGTGATAATGGACTGCAGTGTCAGGTATCAGTGATAATGGACTGCAGTGTCAGGTATCAGTGATAATGAACTGCAGTGTCAGGTATCAGTGATAATGGACTGCAGTGTAGGGTATCAGTGATAATGAACTGCAGTGTCAGGTATCAGTGATAATGGACTGCAGTGTCAGGTATCAGTGATAATGGACTGCAGTGTTAGGTATCAATGATAATGAACTGCAGTGTCAGGTATCAGTGATAATGAACTGCAGTGTCAGGTATCAGTAATGGACTGCAGTGTCAGGTATCAGTGATAATGGACTGCAGTGTCAGGTATCAGTGATAATGGACTGCAGTGTCAGGTATCAGTGATAATGGACTGCAGTGTCAGGTAACAGTGATAATGGACTGCAGTGTCAGGTATCAGTGATAATGGACTGCAGTGTCAGGTATCCGTGATAATGAACTGCAGTGTCAGGTATCAGTGATAATGGACTGCAGTGTCAGGTATCAATAATAATGGTCATGCCCGCTCCTTGCTCTGTACAGCCCCTTCAGCAGTCTCTGTGAATGCATTGTGAGTCACCTCTGTGTTTGACAGGCCTGTCTGATTCTCGTGTTGCCTGGGCTGAGCCCGCACTGTCGGATTCCAGGACGCCATGTCACTGACACTTTGATGACCCTTTGTTGAACCCCTGCCAGCTGGAGGCGGGGTACCTGCACTGTTAGCAGCCAGGATGCTAAAACACCAGGCCTGAATAATTCAAGCCGTTTAAGATAAAGCAGACACAATGTTTTTTCAGTTTCTGTTTCATTATGATCGTGACACAGTTACAGGCTCTCTTGTTTTCAGGTCTATCTAATACCTATGTAACGTTAGCAGCATGTTTAGCAGAGTGGTGAGTAGATACTAGTTCAGCCAACCAGAGACCAGTGACCGGGACTGTAACTAGGCAGATCACAATATTAGGATTCCCCTGAGTTTGTACTGGGTGGAGATGCGGGTTCACTGATTCCCCTGTGTTTGTACTGGGTGGAAATGCGGGTTCACTGATTCCCCTGTGTTTATACTGGGTGGAGATGAGGGTTCACTGATTCCCCTGCGTTTATACTGGGTGGAGATGCGGGTTCACTGATTCCCCTGCGTTTATACTGGGTGGAGATGCGGGTTCACTGATTCCCGTGTTTGTACTGGGTGGAGATGCGGGTTCACTGATTCCCCTGCGTTTATACTGGGTGGAGATGCGGGTTCACTGATTCACCTGCGTTTATACTGGGTGGAGATGCGGGTTCACTGATTCACCTGCGTTTATACTGGGTGGAGATGCGGGTTGACTGATTCCCCTGTGTTTATACTGGGTGGAGATGCGGGTTCACTGATTCCCCTGCGTTTATACTGGGTGGAGATGCGGGTTCACTGATTCCCCTGTGTTTATACTGGGTGGAGATGAGGGTTCACTGATTCACCTGCGTTTATACTGGGTGGAGATGAGGGTTCGCTGATTCACCTGCGTTTATACTGGGTGGAGATGCAGGTTCACTGATTCACCTGCGTTTATACTGGGTGGAGATGCGGGTTCACTGATTCACCTGCGTTTATACTGGGTGGAGATGAGGGTTCACTGATTCACCTGCGTTTATACTGGGTGGAGATTGTTGTGCTGGGACTGAACTACTGGAGCAGGAACCATTTCCAAGGTAAAGGTTTGCACCATTTGTATTTGTTAGTATAAAGAAATAAAAATCCAATATGCAAAACCACATTTGTAGTTTAGTGGCCCTTTTATAAATATCTATATATCACAATTTGCATGCAACATACAGCATTCGTGCATTAAAAATATATTGAAGTAAAGTGGATTGGATTGTGATATTGGTGTCTGCCTTCTAATTATAATGATCCATTAGCTAATGAGTGGAGCGGTTCTGAGCTCTCAGGAATGCAGGTGTCAGGTTGCATGCTATGATCAATAACACACACTGAAAACTATAAGAAACTAATTGAAGTAGTTCAACAATACACTATTAAGACACATTTTGAAACCCTGCTGTCCTGCCCATTGCATCTGAAACATGATGCTTTTAACACTGTATTACAGAATACATGTCTGGATACGTGCACATATTATATATATATATATATATATATATATATATATATATATATATATATATATATATATATATATATATTATATATATTTTTATTTTTTTTTGTTTATTTATGGTATTACATAAATATTAAAGTATCGCAAAGCATGCTACAGTACATGGCAGAAAAATAGAACAAACCACAATACATTTGTATAGCATGGCACACATACAACTGCTACAGTCAGACCATTTAAATAACACACAATCAATCATTCAAAATAATACATATTAAAAAAGAAAGCTTTCTGTCACAATAATGCATATTAAAAAAGAAATCGTTCTCTCACAATAATAATGTTATTATTAGGGTGTCTTGTTCATTTCTTCCAGTTAGGTATCTTATGCTTTTTTTTGTTGTTGTTTTCTTTTTTCAGTCACTTACAAAGCAGCCAGTTTGACGGGTGCAGGATGTGTCGATCACTCATACCAGTCACTTACAAAGCAGCCAGTTTGATGGGTGCAGGATGTGTCGATCACTCATACCAGTCACTTACAAAGCAGCCAGTTTGATGGGTGCAGGATGTGTCGATCACTCATACCAGTCACTTACAAAGCAGCCAGTTTGACGGGTGCAGGATGTGTCGATCACTCATACCAGTCACTTACAAAGCAGCCAGTTTGACGGGTGCAGGATGTGTCGATCACTCATACCAGTCACTTACAAAGCAGCCAGTTTGATGGGTGCAGGATGTGTCGATCACTCATACCAGTCACTTACAAAGCAGCCAGTTTGACGGGTGCAGGATGTGTCGATCACTCATACCAGTCACTTACAAAGCAGCCAGTTTGATAGGATGTGAAGAACACTTCCGTGCAGCCCCTCTTCAGTCTGGAAAACAATTCAAGCAGAAAACGTTTAGCCTTGAGTGGTGACTTCCATCACATTCAACTTCCTGCCAGTTTAAACAAGCCTGGCATGAAGACCAGGCTGTAAGAGACAGGCTGGACTCTGGCATCATGGACTGTTTGATTTTTAAACAGGCCCGGCATGAAGACCAGTAATTTCAGAGAGTTTGTAAAAAAACTACTGACCGAAATCAGCGTCACGGGGGCAATAGCTGACTCTATTTATTTATCAATTCTATATAGTTATTTGGAGGGCAGCCTGTCCCTTGATATCTATATGTCTGTCTTTACAACCCTAGTGAATATATTTTTTCTATTTTTATTTCACACTGATTGTGTGACTTCCCCTGCACACTGCGTGGTCGTGCCTTTACCAGGGAAGACTCTAAGGGACCCCTGCACTCCCCTGACTGTGTGACTCCCCCTGCACACTGCGTGGTCGTGCCTTTACCAGGGGAGACTCTCAGGGACCCCTGCACTCCCCTGACTGTGTGACTCCCCCTGCACACCCCCGTGCCTTTACCAGGGGAGACTCTCCAGGGACCCCTGCACTCCCCTGACTGTGTGACTCCCCCTGCACACTGCGTGGTCGTGCCTTTACCAGGGGAGACTCTCAGGGACCCCTGCACTCCCCTGACTGTGTGACTCCCCCTGCACACTGCGTGGTCGTGCCTTTACCAGGGGAGACTCTCAGGGACCCCTGCACTCCCCTGACTGTGTGACTCCCCCTGCACACCGCGTGGTCGTGCCTTTACCAGGGGAGACTCTCAGGGACCCCTGCACTCCCCTGACTGTGTGACTCCCCCTGCACACTGCGTGGTCGTGCCTTTACCAGGGGAGACTGTCAGGGACCCCTGCACTCCCCTGACTGTGTGACTCCCCCTGCACACTGCGTGGTCGTGCTTTTACCAGGCATACTAACATACTTTTTTTGGTTTGATTTTCCCACAGAAGACTTCATATCATTTTATATAATTTTTGGTTATGAATAGTTCAGTTTCATCAGTTTCATAGAAGTTTGCATTTTTGTTCCAGTTAGTACGATACCACAAGTCTTTAGTCCACAGAAATTGCTGGAATAACTCAGTAACATGTTTTAGTTCTCCGTACTAACCACAGGCTCACCCAGTTAGGACGCTCCTTTTAGTTCGTTGCAATTGACTCATGGACACAGAACTATAAAGAACTTCAAAACAGATTTTTTTTAATGACAGTGATGCATGTACTGCAAAATATTTTCGGAAGTGTAATGGAAATTATCTTTAATACACTCCTCCCAGCCAACTATAACTATATAGAACATTCTGAGACTAGTTTCATAAACATTTAAAATAAACACCTCACAATAATCACAAGAAACGAATGTGGACTTTCAACAACAGACACTACAGCAGAGCCTCAACAGAAACAAACAAACAGACTTCACTACTTCCAGGTCTCAAGATCAGTGAACTTCAGAACAAGGGTCACAAAGACCTAAACAGCAACATTAGGATAAAGATTAAATATACTGGTATAGACTGCACCGCTATGAGCAAACACTAGTACAGTGTGCACCGCTATGAACAATCACTAGTACAGTCTGCACCGCTATGAGCAAACACTAGTAGTCTGCACCGCTATGGACAAACACTAGTAGAGTCTGCACCGCTATGAACAATCGCCAGTACAGTGTGCACCGCTATGAACAATCGCCAGTACAGTGTGCACCGCTATGAACAAACACCAGTACAGTGTGCACCGCTATGAACAAACACCAGTACAGTGTGCACCGCTATGAACACACACTTTAGTACAGTCTGCAATGGACACACACTTTAGTACAGTCTGCAATGGACGCATACTTCAGTACAGTCTGCAATGGACGCACACTTTAGTACAGTCTGCAACGCTATGGACAAAAGTTTTGCATCACAAAAATTTTTAATAAACTATATTAACATTTTTCATGACTATTTGCCAATGTTGTCACTTTTTTGTTAGGTATAAAGAAAACTACAAAGCAGTCTGTAATTCATTATGTTAACATATTATTATTGAGGTTTCATTTGACTTTACGAAGCTAAATTAGTTAATTCTATAGGGGGATGCAAAACTTTTGGAGTTGTTCAAAAGTGCTTTCAGTAACACTATAATGAATTAAAACAGCAGCTGTTCAAATCTGAGACACACAAAAACAAGTAACCAGTGTTTCATTAGAAAGGGTTTGCCATAAATGGATAAAAAAAAAATTCTGTACCCAATGAGTGTGGTACTTAAATGTACAAGTTGGTGTACAATCATTTTTTACAAGGACAGACAATGTACATGGTTTACAACAAAAAATATAAATTTCTTTTCAACAGAGAAACGAGCATTGGAACACAGTGATTAACGACAAATCTAGTTCCCTGATGCAATAAATTAAATGTTAATTAGAAGAAAATATACACATTTTGAACACACAGCTGTTAAGTGGAGCCCATTAACAAAATATTTTCTTTTTCTAATAAACACGAACCACTTCGAACTCAGAAGCTGAATTTACATTCTACTCTCGCACGCACACACACCAAAAAGAAAAGCACAACAGTCCGTGCCTTTCTTCCTGTGCTTGCTACCAGTGTTGTCCTTGGAGGCCCAGCACCAGCGAGGACAGTGAATTCAGGTCTCTCATGTGCGGGTGCTCAGAGAGGATCTGATCAATCTTCAGCCTTTGTTGAGGGAAGATATTATAGAGGTGCTTCCTGGTGTCTGCCGTGTCTGCGGCTGATCTGAGCGAAGGCTCATCGGGGCTCTGCGCTCGGAGAGGGGGGGTTTGAAGCCCAGGCCCTGTAGCTCGTGGAGGTCCAGTGGAAGCTGCTGCTGGAGGTCCGAGCTGGGCTCGTGGAGGTCCAGTGGAAGCTGCTGCTGGAGGTCCAAGCTGGGCTCGTGGAGGTCCAGTGGAAGCTGCTGCTGGAGGTCCGAGCTGTGTTTGTGGAGGTCCAGTAGAAGCTGCTGCTGGAGGTCCTGTGGAAGCTGCTGCTGGAGGTCCAAGCTGTGCTCGTGCAGGTCCAGTGGATGCTGCTGCTGGAGGTCCGAGCTGTGTTTGTGGAGGTCCAGTGGAAGCTGCTGCTGGAGGTCTGAGCTGGGCTCGTGGAGGTCCAGTGGAAGCTGCTGCTGGAGGTCCGTGCTGTGTTTGTGGAGGTCCAGCAGAAGCTGCTGCTGGAGGTCCGAGCTGCGTTTGTGGAGGTCCAGTGGAAGCTGCTGCTGGAGGTCCAAGCCGTGCTCGTGCAGGTCCAGTGGATGCTGCTGCTGGAGATCCGAGCTGTATTTGTGGAGGTCCACGTCTAGAGGCAAATACAAAAATACACACTTCCACTGAAAATACTTCAAATATGATCAGAATGATATAGTTTTGTAGATTCATATTCTAGAAAAGAAGCAGTATTCAATAGGTACCTTAAGTCTTTACGCATAAACTCATCCAATCTGGGTCCAAATCTCCCAAGAGGATCATCTGGTATCATGAATATATCACCAGCAAATGTATACTGTAAAAGCCTATTGAAACACAAAATTACACATGAGCTGCATGAATCGCTGATAAATGTATGCAAGCAAGCAAAAAAAGATCTCACTAAGTTTCCCATCCTTAACCCCTGTTGTTGATAAACTTGGTGTTGGTTTGGAGGGTTCATTCAGATACAGATACCACTGATAGTCTCTCTAGCCTGGGACTAGGGTTAGGGCCATCTATCACTTGTTTCTAACCAGGTACAATTTACCCGTCTATCAGGCAGGCTGCTGTCCTGCATGGCCACTCATCTCTGACTGCTTCAGACACTCAAGGAACCCTCTCAGTTACTAACAGGCAGGTTACCTTTCTTTTATGATTTGTTTCCATGCTTTGGATTCAGTTACAAATTCTCTTAAATTGTCATTTGTGACGATGACTCCCCCAGTTTTTTCTGCCAGGTGCAACAAGAACCTGTAAACAATGAAGACACGCAGGTCAGGTAACATTGTGTTAGGCTACAGTGCATTGTGTTTTCTATTGGCTTTGGTTGCCTCTTGCGGATCCAGTGGTGGAAGGTTTCTAAAGGAATCCCTTTCCACTGTTTGAATGAGCTGCTCATGAAAAGATGAGGGAGCAGCAGCACTGGCTAGAGGCAGACTAGACGCGGGTCTGCCCTTGAAAGCAAGCTCTCAATGGCATCTCCCTTCACTACAGTGAATATGGCTTTGGTGTTATACAGATATATAGATATAGAACTCCTACCTGTCATCGTGAGATGCGATTCTTTGTCCACAAAACATTCTAGCAGGCGTATAGGACAGAATCCCCAGCTCTTCCAACTCTTCTAAAAAATGCTTCTCTGTTAAAAAAAAAAAAAAAAAATACAAACAAATGAGACACAAACAATCCGTGTAGCAGAGCTGTGATACATTAGTATACATCATATCCAGAATATATTGATCTGATAGTGTGTGACGGGAACACAAAGCGTTCCCCCTATTGGTTTGAATACTGCCACCTGCGTTTCTGCTCCTGAGATACTCGGAGCAAAGAACCCATACCTGTAATGAGGGGATCATATCTCTGTCTCCACTGCGGAACAAACACAGTGATGTGTCTGTGTCCGTATTTCCAGAAGAACTCTACTGCAATGGCGATCCCACGACACGAAAAGTATTTGTGCAGCCCATGCCTGGAAGAGAATGTGAGGAATGGGTGAGGAGCATTCACACAAAACGGATGCACTGAAGAACTTACAGCAAAAGAAAAGATGAAGAAAAAGTAGCGCCTCCCCTTCTAACATTGTGACCTGGATCAGCTTGAATCCAAAAATAACCCTTCTTTCAGTGAGGAAGTAGACAGTGTTATGTATGTGGGCTGTGGTTCCATCTTACAGCCCAATACTGTGCATTTTAGCAGGTGAACAAAGACAGGGAACTTTTACTAACAAAAAAACGTTAACAAATGAGTCTTCTGATTTACAGGAATCTTTTATTTATTTATTTATTTATTTATTTTTTAAGTCTTTCTCAGAATTAATTTCTACGAAATCAAGAATTTTTCACATTGCACCTGCACAGCACACCAAACTGCAGTGCACGACTCAACCTCTATCTTTGAATATTAATCTGTCATCTAACCTTACAGCATCTGTAACTCTCCGAAATTATGGGGACTAGTTTTTCGTAATCAGTTTTACAAAAGAACAGGCTATATCATGACCCTAGTTACTCGACAACAGATACCGAAAAACATACAAAAGACATAATACTGGGCAAGGGAGAGCAACAAACCACAGTGCCTACACACAGTAACATCACCACCTCAACATAGTACTGGGAGGGGACAGCCCGAGACGTAAGTGTATAGTGAGTGGTCGAGTGCTGGCCAACAAGCAAGACCTCCTTATGACTCACAGCAACACAAAGGTCACAGTTACACTATCCGTTAGGTACTGCTGATCTTACAGAAACACCAATAGCCAACATGGGCACTGGAAGAGAGGCCCAGTCCTACACTGCAGGGGCTACGTGTTTCACAATACTTACCCCATGGCCACATTGCTGCCATCAATTATGACGTTCTTTAGATCCAGCCTTCCCGGTTTATTTTCGAGACTCAGTTTGTATTTTGTTTTCAGAGACTCCTGAAAGCGTTTCTCTCCCGTCACACATGAAGTGCTTGGCTTCTTAGGTTCAGTCGCAGGTACGAATGCTGCTGCCTCATGGGAAGGCATTGTTGCGATGAAAGTCTGCCCGGAAGGTACAGCCTGAAAGGAAGAGGAGGAGGAGGAGCAGCCAGAGTGTTTATCTGGGGGTGGGCTGGCGTCCTGTCTGGAAGAGAGTCCTGCTGAGCTCTGCACAGGAGTGACGGACTCAGCCGGGACCGGTTTAAACAACAGCTTCCCAGAGCTCCCTCTGAAGTCTGTTTCTTTCAGAGTCACCTTCTCTTTCACTAATCTAAGAGCAGGTTCCACCGAGGACCCGTCAGTCTCTATATCACTTTCATCTTCATCGTCACCGATTGTTGCCTTTATGCGCGGACACAATAATATGTTCTTGGTCAGCCAGAGGGAGTCACTGTGCTGTTCTTGTCGACAGGCATTCAAAGGCTTTATGCGCGGACACAAGGATATGTTCTTGGTCACCCAGAGGGAGTCACTTTGCTGTTCTTGCCGACAGGCATTCAAAGGCTTGCAGTTCTTCACATCACTTAATATGCTACTGCGCTTTTCCTTGCCCTTGCCCAAACGCACCTCTGGCTGGACCAATTTTTTCGATCCTTCACATAAAGTCTTTTTTGAGCAGCTAGGAGCTTGGGAGATGTGATGCTTTTTTTCCCCTCCTTGCAGCTGTTGATTTTCTTCCTCAATACGTTTGAGAAGCACAATGGGTTCCCCCCTTTGGCCTATCTCCTTGATGACTTTAACCAAAAACTCGTCACTGTCCATGTTGCTGTCTACCATAATGACCGAGCCATCAGTGTCCTCATCACTGAGTATGTATGTGGGGCTGCCAGACTTGACGACACTATAGGCGCTGTCTTTGCTTTCAAGTGAAAACTTCCTCTTTGTATCCCGATCCTCACTGCCCGAAGATCTCCTCTTGCAAGACTGTCTCTCCTTCGGTGCTGCTGACTCCACTGGCGGATCCTCTTCAAACTCTGCGATAAAGGCGTTCAGTACTTGGTTTGACAGTTCTGTTACAGGGGTGCAGGCTTTTCCTCTCTCTGCCTCTTGCTGGTTTTCTGTGTTTATACAGGATACATTGTTTCCGCACCTCGGGTGAGACTGCACTTTGTCTGAAGTGTCTTGAAACTCAAGCCCTGTAACCCGCTGCACCTTGCTCTTGGTGAAACTCAAAAGTTCTCCTTTTAAGGTGCTTGGCAACAGAAGCAATTCCATGGTATACTTATCAGCATGTGATTCTATAAAATTCTTAAATGCCTTCTTCACCAAAGGCTCCTTTTTACTCGGCAAGCTCTGGTTTTCTACGAAGAGCTTTACAAACTGCTGAATCTGACTCTGCGCCATCACCACGGCCTCAGTCCCACCACGAATGCACAGCAAGCCCATCTCCACCACCGACACATCGGCGCTCGTGTCCTGCACGAGGCAGTTGATGAATAATTTCTGTGCGCCAACAAATATGCAGTGCATGTCCTTGGGGTACTTCTCCATCTCTTGCAGATCTGGGTTACAGATACCCTTGATGTATTCCTGGAACCAGAAGGAGACACAGCACAGTATTCAAGCCATGGTTCAGAAGACAACTTTAATTTCAGAAAGCTGTGGAAAACTATCCCAACTGGACTATTTATTTGAGGTGAAAAAAAGTAATCATAACTTAAAGAGTAAGTAGCGAGGATCTGAAAAATATAACGTTACACGTCCCCACGTTTTGCTACAACTGTTAAAAATAGCTCCTGTCATTTTTTTTTCATTTTTAACATCATGACAACTTTATACACTTTAAAGTCTGTTTCAAAGCTCTTTTCAAAATGTCCGCTCTAGTGCACTGATAGTGTCAGGATTACTGCCCACACTGTCAAACAGGTAGCACAGCAACAACGATCCACAATGTGGTACGGAACAGAAAAGACAGAGCATGTGTTATGTTGTAGTTTTTTTGTTTGTTTTTTTAAATCGCTCTTCCTGCAGTGGAGGACACATTTCAAACCTCAGTGCACTAGTGCAGCCATTTTGAAAAGAGCTCTGAAAAAGACTTTAAAGTTGTTAAGTGTAAAAAATTGTCAGAATGTTAACAATGAAAATACAAATTACAGGTACGTTATTTAAACAGTTGTACCAACGCTATATTTTTCAGAACCCCGCTACTTCCTCATTAAATTCGGTTTAAATTTCAGGTGAAACGTTGTAAGTGACTGCAAGTGATGCATTGTTCACACATCCTATCTTGTAAAGCGCTTTGTGATGATGGTCCACTACGAAAGGCGCTTTATAAAAATAAAGAAATAAATAGCTACACGCCTTCAGTGTATTTAACCTGCTTATGATCTAGGGGTTGCCAATGGTCGTTTCTTGCATTCCTATATCAGTGTATTTAACCTGCTTATGATCTAGGGGTTGCCAATGGTCGTTTCTTGCATCCATATATCAGTGTATTTAACCTGCTTATGATCTAGGGGTTGCCAATGGTCGTTTCTTGCATTCATATATCATTTGGAAGCAGACACCAATGTTCACCATACCGGTTCTTGAACAGTACTGTAGGCCCGGACCACGTGTTCTTTCTTCCTCTGGAATGTTATTGTGTTGGCACGCGCACATGGGGTCAGGGGTTTTGCCAAAACTTTCAAAAGTTACGCTAGGAAGGGTGACGTTTGCAGTTTCATAAACTATGTTTGTAAAGAGAATGACCGTATCTATCTCTGTACAGCAACGCCAAAGGCTTACAGTAAGTGGTTCTGTGAGGTTTTTTTGTTCTGTCACGAGTAATGTTAACACTACGACTGCGACTAATACCAACGTATAAAACACAAAGACCTGGTACCTTGGCCTTCCATACATCTTCCTTCTTCCCCGTCAACTGAAGCGAAACCTGCCTCGTCGCTTTGCTTCCGCGACCCGGGTCCAGCAGGCCTACGATTGTGAAATCCACCCTGAACAGCAACTCGACTTTAGGTTTGATAGATGCCAGAAAGCTCTGCCTCTCCTCGGGGACTGTGAATTCGTCAGTAAGCATCTGTGGATGTTGTTTTGCTGGACATGACATGCTGCTGCTGTAAATCCCAGAACCGCCAGTAGAACAGCAAGGCAACTCGCTGTTTGCCCCCCTGGCAAGCCCTGTTGACATTTTTTATATTTATTTGTAAATGTCACAAAAAACGCTATTCTTGGTCTTTCTTTAAAGTAACTCGACAGCAGGTTCGAATCTTTTTCATGTTTCAACGACTCTTTGAAAGTCCTTGTCAACGTCACCAAACAACGACCAACGACTATGTACAGCGCGGTTCATTCAATTTAAAAAAAAAAAAAAAAGTTTTACAAGACATACAACGGGTTGCAAAATAATATAAAACACTTTTTTTCATTGCTCATCGATCTACTCTGCAGCCTGGGCTGTTTAAACCGTACGGCGCAGTGAGTTTCGTTTGTAGCCTCATTTCCCCAGTCTAAATGAGACAACTAAGCAGAATTTCTTTACGGAAAACACATTGCACGTACTCGCCATACAAACCACACGTGACAGGCCTCAGTAAAATAGCAAGAGGACTATAACCTTACAACAACAGGGCCCTGCATGCACAGTTTAATTGGACACGTGGTTTCCATGATAGAGTTCTTTTAAAACTAGGTTGCTGTGACATAGTTGTGACATCTTCAGAACAGTCGTCACCTTTAATATTCAACACAGGACAATAATGCATTATTAAAAGAGGCTAGCCGGATTTAAAAAAAATGAATAATTTTTGTTTTTTCAAATAATGATAATTATGATAATGGTACCCTCTTGTGGATAAAGAAGGTAGCGACGAGTAGAAACAACAACAACAGAAAAAAACCCAACAAAAACATTAATATCTACATTCTGTCTCGAGAAAACAAAGGTTAAAATAAAGGAATTCAAAACCAACATTTACTTGAACATGTTTTTTGAAGCTACAGTCTCACAATAATGTCCTGTTTGAGAAGTGGAATGCACTCTGCTTTCTGACTGTGTTGCAGAGAAGCCTTAAGAGCAAGGTCGCTGGCAGATGCTTGTGTGGTAATTGTTGCCACAAAGAGGATATTAAAGAACGAACATTAACATTCCTTTTTCAGTTGAATCCTCGGTTTCCATTAGAGACGGGCTCTTTGAAATTACAGCACGATTGTGTGTAAGCTGCTGTATAGAAGTGTGTGCTGTGCTGATGAGTGGACTCTGGGGCACAGTGACAGCCATAGCTACAGCAGCACTTGGCTTTTCAGAGACTGCCCAGACCCACAGGGGCTCCTCCAGGCACAGTGATAGTCTCCTATTGCAGTGCCCAGGTAGGGATCCATGCCTGTTCGCTTAGAAAACTTTACCACAGTAAATTTGCACAGTAATTCTGCAATTTTTTCATGCTTTTCCCATGGCTATGCTATACATTTACCATACTTGACCACGTTTTACCATACCTCTCTGGGTTTTACAATGCTTTCACTGTGTTGTTTTACACTGATCTTTATTACACTGATCTTCATTACACTGTGCTTTATTACACTGTGCTTTATTACACTGATCTTCATTACACTGATCTTTATTACACTGTGCTTTATTACACTGTGCTTTATTACGCTGATCTTTATTACACTGTGCTTTATTACACTGATCTTTATTACACTGTGCTTTACTAGACTTTGCTATGTTTTTGAATTGGTAAACTCTTATAAGTCAGAGCAAGAAGCAATCAGCTGCATATTGAAAGCAACTGTGTTGTAGACACAGGCAGAGAGGCAGGCAGGCAGGCAGGCAGATGTTTGTTCAGGCAGACAGATGTTTGGAAGCTTGTCCACAGACATGTTGGCATCTTGGAGTGCATTCCAATAGCGCATGGCTGCACCAAGGACACAATGAGCGAGGGGCGCTGCTGGGTTAAAGTGCAGTTCTGTGTTTGTCTTAATATTCCCTGAGCCTAGTGCATATGGTGCTGTACCCACAGAGACCTCCAGGGTGCACTCTCCCTCTCTGTATGAAACACACAGGTCCCGACTTTTCTTTCTGGGTAAGTGTATTGACATGTTGTAATGCTGAAATCAATATGTTTCATTATTTGGGCTTCAAACTTATAGAACTTGGGAATATTTTCTTTATTACAGTTCATTCAAGGGAAATGTTATTTAACAAGAAGAGAGCAGCTGCTCCCATTGGGACCAGACTGTAATATCTTGTGATGTGAGCCGTTTCCACAGACAGGCTCAGCTCACTGAGGCCAGGAATAACAAGAACAAATCTCTCAATTCAGCAACAAAGTCATGAGTCCAGCTCCATCCCCATAGTGACACTTTATTAGGACTCGCTTGATATTGCCATTCTCTTCTATTATACTGTGGGCCTTACTTTAAGTTACATTTTATATATATATATATATTGTGACAGGTCTGCAGTGTCACAAGTATGTAGAGGTTTCACCCGTCTCCTGAAGTCTCAATAATATGTCCTGCTTTGACCTGCACCTTCTTTCCACTGAGACTGCTGATATTTCTGTAGTAAGCAGTCATTCAGGGAAGAGTGGATGACTAGTGTAGTCCCCTAATATCCTAGTAATTCATCAGGGCAGTGATTCAGAATAGGATGTTTCAGGATTACCAGCTGAAGAGGGCATGGATTTCAGTGCTATACTGGTAACTGTAGCTATACTGGTAACCTCACAGTGTATGAAGTGAAAGGGTTACCCTTCAGACTCTGTGCCAGTTCTTCAAGGCCGAGCTCCAGGTGCTCACATGGAAAGCAGACGCGTCTCTCCTGCCTGCTTGATCTGGGAATGGATCCCAACGCAAGGACGTTTTAATGTGAACACTCCTGTTTTGTGGTAATCGCTCAGAAAAACAACTGCGCGGAAATTGACAGCACTGAGTAAAAAGGAGCCGGGCAGCCAAGCCTGTGCTGCTCCAATGCAGTTCTACTCTGTCTGCTCTGCTACTGACAAAATCAAACTGCCTTTTGGTATTGTTTGAGACGGCCGGAACGCTCCTGCCGAAGAGAAGCACCCGAGGAATGATAATAGGCGTGCGGCTAGCACTCATTCCAAGTGGAAACTGCTGTCTGTACAGCAGAGCTTTTGCCTTTGGTACTTAAAAAATCAAGCTTGCTATAAAAAAATACAAATGTGCTTACAGTGTGGTTCTCTGAAATCAAGAGAGTCTTGAGGGGCTTTCCTCTACAGTGTAATTTACGATAAGGTCAGGACTGAGAAGATTCTACAGCACGTAGTTACTCGAATTTACCAACAATAAACCCAAACTGCACCTTTTAAAAGGGGTGTTATACTGAATTCAGGTCCAGCTCAATCAAGGTCACTCTTTTCATTGCCTTTACTTTCACTTCAGAGTTTGCTGTATTAGATCTCATCTTCCATTTGTTCACCTGGTCCCACTTTCTGTGGTTTAGTTTAAAACAACCCTTTGGGTTCTTATGGGTTCGTACCCCAGACCCCAGTTAACCCTAATCTTGGACTTTCTTTCCTCAGTTTCTTATCTTCTACAACGCTGCTGTGTGACTGGGTTGTGTGGCACACATGCAGGGGCCACACTCAGCAAGAAAGACACAAAGCTTTGGCTCTGCTTGATTTCAAAACTGAGTTCAGCTGCTTCAATACAGAACTCTGCCAATATCAGTTTCTGTTGCTGCAGAAAAACTCACAGCACTGAAAGACAGTCAAACTAACAGATGCTGGGGTCTATGCCAGATTTAGCTGTAAACGAAAGCTGTAAGGTACACCTTGGTGCATGATTGTAAAAAGTTAGTAAGAGAGTTGCAGCTTGTTTAAAGGTGCTGCTCACACCTGGGGCAAGGAGGGAATGTGCAGGCACCTCTGAGCCACTCAGTCCCTCTCCCCTTCACAATGAAGCACTTTGAATAATAACTGGAATCCTCACCATTCCGATTGTCCAGCACACTTCCAGGATGGTGGTTCTGTGAATCAGGCTGTGCTTCCCTTCATAGCTCTAGGTGTCGTTGTTTCATTAGTGTGGGTCTCTGTGGGACACTGTATTTCCAATGGAAGCAGTGAGGTTAACACAGGGCTCCGGCTGGCAATAAAGACATCCAGTACTGTTGACCCGAACACAATGCTATTTATCATCCTGTACCACTCTCTGGGGCTGCAGCCACATTCATCATCACTCCCCTTTAGGGAACTCCTCATTCCTCAGAATATTGTTCATCACCTGCTCTTAGACTGGGGGGTAGATTCCAGACATTTCAATCCAATCAATGTGGATCTTAACCCACTAAATGCTGTTCCCTGCCATTCTAAATACTATCCATGGTGTTTGATGGCATTTCCAATGGAAAATGACTGAATAAAGCCGGCTGATTTACAGCAATCCCTTTTTTCTTTTTAACACAATGCAGCAGCATTAAAAACTCATAGCACTTCAAAAATAACCTGCTAATTTATATAACATGCATCCTTCGCAACATGCTATCATCATCTTTAGGGCACTAGTATTGCAAACCTTGTTGTGTATGTTTGCAAAGTATCATGTGTTTGGTTAATAGGGAGTATGACAGTTTAATAAAACTTATAGAGGGCAACGCCTCCCCTTATAAATGTTTCCCATAGTAAAAGCATAGCAAAGTGTAATACAACACAGTGAAAGCATGATAAAGCATAGGTAAGCATAGTAAAGAATAGTGAGGTATGGTAAAGCATATTAATAAACATAACAAACCAGGGTAAACTCTGGTAAATACATCGATAACCAAGGGAAAATTATGGGAAAACTGCAAAAATACTGTGGTAAACTTTTTTAAGGGTCTCGTTGATTATAGGATCGTATTCTATGTCTATGTTTGATTCTGAGTCTATGTTTGATTCTATGTTTGATTCTGAGTCAATGTTTGATTCTGAGTCTATGTTCGATTCTGAGTCTATGTTAGATTCCGAGTCAATGTTTGATTCTGAGTCTATGTTCAATTCTGAGTCTATGTTTGATTCTGAGTCTATGTTTGATTCTGAGTCTATGTTTGATTCTGAGTCTATGTTCAATTCTGAGTCTATGTTTGATTCTGAGTCTATGTTTGATTCTAAGTCTATGTTTGATTCTATGTTTGATTCTGAGTCTATGTTTGATTCTGAGTCTATGTTTGATTCTGAGTCTATGTTTGATTCTGAGTCTATGTTTGATTCTGAGTCTATGTTCGATTCTGAGTCTATGTTTGATTCTGAGTCTATGTTTGATTCTGAGTCTATGTTCGATTCTGAGTCTATGTTTGATTCCGAGTCAATGTTTGATTCTGAGTCTATGTTTGATTCTGAGTCTATGTTTGATTCTATGTTTGATTCTGAGTCTATGTTTGATTCCGAGTCAATGTTTGATTCCGAGTCAATGTTTGATTCCGAGTCAATGTTTGATTCTGAGTCTATGTTTGATTCTGAGTCTATGTTCGATTCCGAGTCAATGTTTGATTCTGAGTCTATGTTTGATTCCGAGTCAATGTTTGATTCCGAGTCAATGTTTGGTTCTGAGTCTATGTTTGATTCTGAGTCTATGTTAGATTCCGAGTCAATGTTTGATTCCGAGTCTATGTTTGATTCTGAGTCAATGTTTGATTCCGAGTCTATGTTTGATTCTGAGTCTATGTTCAATTCTGAGTCTATGTTTGATTCTGAGTCTGTTTGTATTTTTTGACCTGGATCAGATTATTAATCATCATTACCAGGGATCCTAGGAATCAGTTAGCTGTGGAATAACACGGAAAAATGCAGATTATCTATTTTTTAAGTGTTTTTTTAGTTTTACTCTTGGGGAGGGGCAAGAAACATGCAAGGCTTTTTTTGTTTGTTTGATAATAACCAAATCAATAGTATAATACTGTGGCAGAGCAGCGCTCTGCCCTATATAGATTGGCAGTGATGGGGTTAAATTCCCCTACCTGCCTGGGTTTATTGTGTTCAGGTGGCTGGGGTTGATTGGAGTAATTAACGATCAATCAGCACCCAGCCACCTGACATAAAAGGAGGCCTCAGCTTCCCATTAGGGAGAGAAGGGAGCTGAGGAAGCAAGCAGATGGTTGTGCTTGCTGTTTTTGGTTTTGTGGTTTTTTTGAATTTTCTAATCCAGTGAAGGCATTGCCCAGCCTGGAAACCTTTATTTTTGTAGTTTTGCTTTTGTGTTTTGTTATTTGTGTTTAAATATCTTTGTTTTTGCCCTTGTGCTCTTTTATTTTGTGTTTATTTATAATAAAAGTATAATTTTTTTGAACTGCAGTGTCTCTGGGCCTCTGTCCACTCACCAGCCTGTCACAAATACATAAACACGAACACAGGCAACTCTGCTTTACATTTACATAAACATACCTGTCTAATATAACTTCTTCTGGAATTCAAGTTCAGTTTACTTCAGCATTCAGAGCTGTTCAAAGATGCCGAAAACATTAAAAACCAACCTTAAAGATCAGGGCAAGGGGTTTGGCAAGGACGAATTTCACGTCTATGGTAATGTGCTGTTACACTCGTACTCTGACCATTGCAGAACACATGGGAAGCTCTAAACATAATGCAAGGAAACGTAAACAAGATGAGGCTGAAACGGCAGGGCCATCGAAAACACTGAAACAGACCACTGTGTTTGGATCATTTCAACGTCGTACAACTGCCAAAGAACAGTCGGAAACTGTTGCTTCAGATTTTGTCAAAATGTGTGTAAAAGCCAACATTCCTCTGTACGAAGTGGATCAACGGGCAGATTGAGATTTTTTTCAGCAAGCACATTAGAGAGGTGGTGCTATTCCAAAAGACGACCAACTGTAGCTGGAATACTGCAGCTCTATTTTAACCATAGCTGTCTGGATGACCAAGACTAACTCGGAGTTGAATTAACATGAATCAATTTTTTTGACAACAGGGAACTCTTTGTAATATTTGAAACTTGTAACTTGTTTAGAATTTGAAAGTGATTTTTATTTTAATTATTTATTTAGCAGATGCATTTATTCAAAACTACTTAGACATGTTACTCTGTAATACGAGGTTACAGTTCAATAATAATTCAAGTTATAAACTAAAATACAACATAAAGAGACACAATAAGTTTAACAAAAACAACAATAAATACTTCCTGTGTTAACTATTACCCAATAGTACTGTTGTATGTCTTATAACGTGGCAGGAAAACTCATTTTTAGCCATTTCATTTTACTTGCAAAATAACACAGATTTTTATTTTTTCTATCTGAGAATTTAATTTATTTTATTACAGAAAACTATGATCCCTGATCATTAAAAGCACCAGTGATGATTGCATTTCTGTGACTTGAGGCTGCAAAGATTTCTGATGCCTCAACTCTTTAAAAGCTGCTCTTCTGTCTGCTGAAATCCCTTTGTCTGGACTTCTTGAGAGTGAATAAGGAGGAGACTGTCAGGGTGAAAGGGGGGTGGGGATTTACTGAGACAGATGTGGAAAAATATAGCAAAATCATGAATAATAAAACAGCCACAAATTGTGCATTCCAGCACAATGATTTATGAATTTACAATACTGCTTGTGCCCGCAAACTGTAAATATTCATGTGACAAGCACTAAGCTTTGCTTAATCGTGATTAATGATAATGCAGCCTGACTGACTCAGAACTGCCAAGCATTATTATATGCAGCTGCCTGAATGCAAACGTTAACTCGTGTTTGATTAGAAAGACAAACAGGACCTCTTCACATATGGTCCTAGCCAGGTGTGGAGCTAGATTTTCATTGCTTTGGGATACCATTAATGTAAACAGTGAAGTGTTTACTGAAGAGAAATACAAGGAGATTGAATAGAAATTGGTTTTCCTCACATTTCAGCTGGACTTTAGACTCCTACTACCCTGCCAGGACAATAGATCCCCCGGCGGGCTACGGTATTCAAACTGTCTTTGTCTTTATGTTAGACTCCCTGCAATACACACATTGTCATGACCATGAGAGGAGGAGGAACACATTAATGGTAATATTCAGAAATCAGAAAGCTCTACCGAATTAAAAATACAAGATTTAAGTTAAATATGGAAAAAATACATTTTAATATATAGACGTTTTTTTTGACATGACACCCCATAAAATAAAGATACAAAAACATATCATATAAGCGTCATTGCTGGGCTTCTGGGGAGTGTAGTTTTGAAAGCAATCAATTTTAATAGGAGAATAACAGCGGTAAAGACAGTGTGCTCCGTTTTGATGGTACAAACAGATTTGTTGGCAGGAGCTGCCTATTGCAGAAATCACACCTTAACCACTGGCCTTGTAAACCTGACAAGAACAGGTCTGAAAATTCACAGCGCACAGCGGCTCGGGAGGGGTTCAAACACAAAGTGATCCTTAAACTGAAATGAACAGCAGTGCTGCCTCGTAAGTGGCAAATAATAATAATAAACTTGATGCTGCTGACTGGGCGAGTGCAAACCTCAGTAAGATAGACTGCCCTTCTTTCAAGAGCAGGACGTGCCTCTGCTTTTAGAGGTTCCATCAACGTTTCGCTGTATTGAAAACGTCCAATACCAATCTCGAGTGAATGGAAATGGTATAAATACTTAAAACATAGCAACGGGCAAATGACCCACTGTGATTCATGATACCTGGTGGATTTTCATGACATATCCATATATTTGTATTGTTATTATGATTTTCAATGGTGCTCTGAGTAACTAGGAGAAAGACCTGTAATTTACTACTAATATTGTACTAGCTCAACAAAGTAAAACTGTTGAATAATATTCTTATACTGCGTGGGTGCTCTCTGCCATTCTGCTCTGTTGTTTCTGCTTCATTGTTTAACAGGCTTAAGTTACTGACTATTCCAGCAAAAATGTAAAAAAAAATCTGGCAACAGAAAAGTCTTGGTTCAGAGGGGTCAGAAACACCAGATTCACTCCTCTAGTGGTAATGTTTCAACATGACCTTAGTTTCAGAAAAGTGTAAGACAGTGGACTTCTGCTTCCATTTGAAAGACAGCAGACTCTTCTAGAGGTTCAGGTGTAATGACTGCTGTAATGCATCATTGCAATCAGCACCAGTCGCAGTAAGGGTTGGTTCATACTTAAGACTCGGACAGAGTGCAAAGAAGAGTGACCAGAATTATTCTGGATTTAAAAGGCATGTCATATGCAGACAGACTTAAAGAATTGAATCTATTCAGTTTTGAACAAAGAAGGCTACGCTGTGATCTGATTCAAGCATTCAAAATCCTAAAAGGTATTGACAATGTCGACCCAAGGGACTTTTTGACCTGAAAAAAGTGGAGATTAGATAAAGGTACAGGAGGTGCTCAGCGATTTCAGCAATGCCAGAAACCTTCCTTGAGTCACAATGGTTGTGTTCTTTTGTTCTTTTTTTTCAATTTTGCTGCACAGATTTTTCAAATGCAATTCTGCAAAGTAAAAGATTAAACGGCTGCTTCCTGTAGTGATCCCCTGTCACATGAGCTAACAGCAGCAGGACCACAGGAAGTGATTAGGTGCCAGGAGGTAACTTTTTATCTTCAAACTCTGTGTTTGAAAAATGTGTTCCATGGGAAGTCTAAGTATTATCTCTTGAGGAAAATATCTCGGACACTTTCTGTAGCTTTTTTCATTCGATTATAGCAGCTAAAATTTAATTGGCTGTTCCAGACTTTTTTATTTATAGCAATTAGCAGGAAAGCTGGATTTAAAGCAGCAAACAGCCCCTTTTGAGGGTATTATCTCTATAATTACCTCAAGCAGCTCTGAGTTCAGCCAGACCGAGGTTTCTGCAATCCCCAGACTCATTGATGCATCAACCAAGATATTAATGATGTTAGTCAGTCCAGCACCAGAGCAGGCAGCTGGAGATGCAGCCACACTACCTAATTACGAGGTGATCAGCAGCCTCTGCATATTAATTAGATAGGAAGATAGTGAAGCCATGCCGCTCTTTACACACGTCTCACTGTGCTGAAGGGTCTTCTTTGCTAATTGGGCGTTTAGGAACTTCCTGATGTCATTGTTACCCAGGTTTGCTTTGCCTGCACACTCCCTCTATGGTACCCCACTCCTCTCCTTGTTCGTTTATCTAATGAATTTCATTCATTTAAGAGCTGTACGCTGCACCTAGACTCCTCTCTCTGCTGTCAGTGTAGAGAGGGGTTTGGTTAATTTAGTGCTTCGGTTTTGATGTCGATGAGTGATCTGAGGTGAAGTGACTCCACTAGACTGCTCCCTGTCTGGGAGAGTCCCGGCACTGACATGACCATTCATTACCCAGAGCTCGTCAGGCCTGGGCTTGTAACAATTGAGAAGGCTGTGGAGGTAGACCTCTAATAATTCCCCACCCAGGGATTGTTTCTGTGGTTCTTTTTAATAAACAAAGACTGGGTTTGACCGAGAGCCAGTTGAGAATGTGTTAACCCTTAGAGCACCATCAATCTGTAGACAGGCTCGTCTTTCCCCTTTTCATTAGTTATATAGAGCCTCAGTAATGTAACGAACTGGGAGCAACTAAACTGTTTTGGGATGCTGTCATGAACACACACTGTACCTCCAACCTGAGGTGCTTGAAACAGGACATACTACATTGTTTATGTGTTAGACCCAACCTGCCTGTCAGTTGCGCTGTGCTGAAGACTTTAGCGTTCTGTTCATGAGCTTGTGTTAAATAACAAGCAAACCTTCCCGTGCTGTAGATTCCTGGCACCTCCACTTCATGTGGAAACACTGGGCTCTCTGACAGACTTGAAAACAGCTTGGACATCTAACAACATGTATTCACACGTTTCCGGAGAGTTCCCTGTTTTCCATGCAGGGCTGTATTGGTGGAAGCAGACATAGGTTTTCCTTGCCTGGGTAATGAAATGAGATGAGGCGGTGCAGCCCATCACTGCTGGTCTGCTTCCTCCCCAGTGTGTTACAAAACCTCCCATAGCCTTAGTGGATTTATACTCTGCAATCCTGCCAATGCAAGCAAGCACTCTGTTAACCCTTTCACTGCAAATACAAGCAAGCACTCTGTTAACCCTTTCACTGTCAATACAAGCAAGCACTCTGTTAACCCTTTCACTGCAAATACAAGCAAGCACTCAGTTAACCCTTTCACTGCAAATACAAGCAAGCACTCTGTTAACCCTTTCACTGCAAATACAAGCAAGCACTCAGTTAACCCTTTCACTGCAAATACAAGCAAGCACTCAGTTAACCCTTTCACTGTCAATACAAGCAAGCACTCAGTTAACCCTTTCACTGCCAATACAAGCAAGCACTCAGTTAACCCTTTCACTGCAAATACAAGCAAGCACTCTGTTAACCCTTTCACTGCAAATACAAGCAAGCAAGTTAACCCTTTCACTGTCAATACAAGCAAGCACTCTGTTAACCCTTTCACTGCAAATACAAGCAAGCACTCTGTTAACCCTTTCACTGCAAATACAAGCAAGCACTCAGTTAACCCTTTCACTGCAAATACAAGCAAGCACTCAGTTAACCCTTTCACTGCAAATACAAGCAAGCACTCAGTTAACCCTTTCACTGCAAATACAAGCAAGCACTCAGTTAACCCTTTCACTGCAAATACAAGCAAGCACTCAGTTAACCCTTTCACTGCAAATACAAGCAAGCACTCAGTTAACCCTTTCACTGCAAATACAAGCAAGCACTCAGTTAACCCTTTCACTGCAAATACAAGCAAGCACTCAGTTAACCCTTTCACTGCACAAGCAAGCACTCAGCTAACCCTTTCACTGCAAATACAAGCAAGCACTCAGTTAACCCTTTCACTGCAAATACAAGCAAGCACTCAGTTAACCCTTTCACTGCAAATACAAGCAAGCACTCAGTTAACCCTTTCACTGCAAATACAAGCAAGCACTCAGTTAACCCTTTCACTGCAAATACAAGCAAGCACTCTGTTAACCCTTTCACTGCAAATACAAGCAAGCACTCTGTTAACCCTTTCACTGCAAATACAAGCAAGCACTCTGTTAACCCTTTCACTGCAAAGCCAATCTTTCTCATGGCGGGCCTGTTTTAGTTTGGTACTGCACCATCTGTTTGTTTTTGTTAATAATAATTTTTTTGTGACTGATATGCAACACTTTATATTTATTAATATTATTATTATTATTATTATTATTATTATTATTATTATTATTATTATTATTAATATTAATTAATAATAATAATAATAATAATAATAATAATACATTTAATTTGCCATATTTCAGCCTAATTCTGATGTATTCTGCTGTCCACTAAAGCCCTTGCTGGGGCCTCTTCACTCACTTAAAGCATAATAATTCCCCACCCAGGGATTGTTTCTGTGGTTCTTTTTAATAAACAAAGACTGGGTTTGACCGAGAGCCAGTTGAGAATGTGTTAACCCTTAGAGCACCATCAATCTGTAGACAGGCTCGTCTTTCCCCTTTTCATTAGTTATATAGAGCCTCAGTAATGTAACGAACTGGGAGCAACTAAACTGTTTTGGGATGCTGTCATGAACACACACTGTACCTCCAACCTGAGGTGCTTGAAACAGGACATACTACATTGTTTATGTGTTAGACCCAACCTGCCTGTCAGTTGCGCTGTGCTGAAGACTTTAGCGTTCTGTTCATGAGCTTGTGTTAAATAACAAGCAAACCTTCCCGTGCTGTAGATTCCTGGCACCTCCACTTCATGTGGAAACACTGGGCTCTCTGACAGACTTGAAAGCAGCTTGGACATCTAACAACATGTATTCACACGTTTCCGGAGAGTTCCCTGTTTTCCATGCAGGGCTGTATTGGTGGAAGCAGACATAGGTTTTCCTTGCCTGGGTAATGAAATGAGATGAGGCGGTGCAGCCCATCACTGCTGGTCTGCTTCCTCCCCAGTGTGTTACAAAACCTCCCATAGCCTTAGTGGATTTATACTCTGCAATCCTGCCAATGCAAGCAAGCACTCTGTTAACCCTTTCACTGCAAATACAAGCAAGCACTCTGTTAACCCTTTCACTGCAAATACAAGCAGCAGTTAACCCTTTCACTGCAAATACAAGCAAGCACTCAGTTAACCCTTTCACTGCAAATACAAGCAAGCACTCTGTTAACCCTTTCACTGCAAATACAAGCAAGCACTCAGTTAACCCTTTCACTGCAAATACAAGCAAGCACTCAGTTAACCCTTTCACTGCCAATACAAGCAAGCACTCAGTTAACCCTTTCACTGCAAATACAAGCAAGCACTCAGTTAACCCTTTCACTGCAAATACAAGCAAGCACTCAGTTAACCCTTTCACTGCAAATACAAGCAAGCACTCTGTTAACCCTTTCACTGCAAATACAAGCAAGCACTCAGTTAACCCTTTCACTGCAAATACAAGCAAGCACTCAGTTAACCCTTTCACTGCAAATACAAGCAAGCACTCAGTTAACCCTTTCACTGCAAATACAAGCAAGCACTCAGTTAACCCTTTCACTGCAAATACAAGCAAGCACTCAGTTAACCCTTTCACTGCAAATACAAGCAAGCACTCAGTTAACCCTTTCACTGCAAATACAAGCAAGCACTCTGTTAACCCTTTCACTGCAAATACAAGCAAGCAAGTTAACCCTTTCACTGCAAATACAAGCAAGCACTCAGTTAACCCTTTCACTGCAAATACAAGCAAGCACTCAGTTAACCCTTTCACTGCAAATACAAGCAAGCACTCAGTTAACCCTTTCACTGCAAATACAAGCAAGCACTCAGTTAACCCTTTCACTGCAAATACAAGCAAGCACTCAGTTAACCCTTTCACTGCAAATACAAGCAAGCACTCTGTTAACCCTTTCACTGCAAATACAAGCAAGCACTCTGTTAACCCTTTCACTGCAAATACAAGCAAGCACTCTGTTAACCCTTTCACTGCAAAGCCAATCTTTCTCATGGCGGGCCTGTTTTAGTTTGGTACTGCACCATCTGTTTGTTTTTGTTAATAATAATTTTTTTGCAACTGATATGCAACACTTTATATTTATTAATATGATTAATTTATTATTATTATTATTATTATTATTATTATTATTATTATATAATAATATTATAATAATAATAATAATAATAATTAATAATAATAATAATAATACATTTAATTTGCCATATTTCAGCCTAATTCTGATGTATTCTGCTGTCCACTAAAGCCCTTGCTGGGGCCTCTTCACTCACTTAAAGCAGAAATACTCAGATTTGCTCTGATATGCTTCCTAACAATGCTATCCAGGCTCCAATGTCTTACTTCGTCAGTTGCCTTGGTTACCAGACATCTTACAGTACATTTCATTCTTCTTATCTGTATAAAGGCAATGTGTCCTTATCCTCTGAACTTTTACATTGATGACACCAGCTGTGTTTCTATGTGAAGCGCCACACTCCCCAGCTGTGCAGGCCTCTTACTCCCCCAAACCACGAGGGGGGTGGGGGTGGCGGGACTAGAGCCTTTGCAGATGGGGTAAAGATTTAAGAAGAGGCGCCAATAAAATTCCCATTCCAAACCAGCAGGGTTTAATAGAACCACAGTTCAAATGATGTTTCTACTGAGAGCAACGTGCACAATACCATAAAAACCCCACGTGTCATTATTGACTGAACATGGCCACATGATTATAGGCTAACAAAGCATGTTAGTTAAGTGGATGATAATGTGTTATCCAATCTCATTCAAGTTCAACAGCCTTCTAAGCAGAAGCCTAGTAAATACACAAGAAGGACAGGAACAGAATGCGTCGCTCAAAATGAAAAAACCAATACAGGGGATTTGAGCCAGCATTCTAGTTTAGGTTTGCGTGATTCCCAAGCTGTTTCTCAGTGTAACCCCCCTCCACAATGTGCGACAGTATTGAACAGGGCAGCAGTGACGCTGATACCTCTCCATGGAGGAGGCACTCTGAACATGCTCTTCGATTCCCTTCACAGATTTAAGCACACACATTCAACCCAGGTTTAATTGCAGATGCCCACAGGCAGAGCACAGAGAAGCTTGTAAACAGCGGAGTCAATGAAGCGCGTGTGACTGCAGGCCTCCTGTTGCAATTGTTCTCACTGAGCCCGGCCCTCACTCACACAGGGACGTGGAGACTGACTGCAGTTCAGACAGACACCAAGCACCTTGTCAGCAATCAAATACAAAAAACAACAAGTGTGAGAATCAATGCCTGGTTGGCTTGGTCAGCTGTCCCGCTCCTAATCTATTGCACACACTCTCTCTGTTTAGTTCTTGTTCTTTGAGGCAGCTCAGCAGTGGATATAGCAATAGCAGCCTCCTCCAAAACTGGGTAATTCAGAGCCCTGATGGACTCGCTGATAGCAGCTTGGGTAATTCAGAGCCCTGATGGACTTGCTGATAGCAGCCTGGGTAATTCAGAGCCCTGATGGACTCGCTGATAGCAGCCTGGGTAATTCAGAGCCCTGATGGACTTGCTCAACAACACCCCTCACAACCCTGCTGATGAAATGATACCTGCTGTATGGAATTGTTAGGAGTGTTTGCCTTGGCTGGGTTCTGAGGGCTGACCTGGCCGCACTCAAACTCATTGGGGGCGGTGAGGCAGATATAATGGGCAGAGCTGGATGAGCCTGAGAGCAGCTGGAGTCATCAGGCTGCAGCCACAAATGATACATATCAATCACACAGCCAGGGCTGCAGTCTTCATGAGCAGAGGATACATATCAATCACACAGCCAGGACTGCAGTCTGCATGAGCAGAGGATACATTTCAATTGCACAGCCAGGGCTGCAGTCTTCATGAGCAGAGGATTTGGATTCAGGCACACTGCCTGCAGTGGTACAGCATAATATTTCTGGGTAATTGTCTACAAGCAAAACAGAGTTATTGATTAACCTTTAAGACTTTGCTCCTGATTCAAATCTGATATTTGTATTACAATGATAATCGCATCAGGTATTGACCAGGGCACTTGAGAGATCTGTTTGAAAACTGACTCAGCGTGCATTGTGCAGCCACTCTCCAGTCCTCGTACCATACTGGCCTGCGCAGAAGCGCATCCCAAAGGTAGTTATGATGCATGAAACTATATGAATAGCGTGACATTTATGAATTAACAAACAAAAAACAAGCCCCTCACACTGGCGCCCAGGCTGTCACTGCATCCCTCCTGCCTGGCTAGTCAAGGCGCTGCTCATCACACAGGAGAGTGTGTTCAGAACCCCATTGGGACCAGGGAGCGAGGTGCAATAGAAACCCCCTTTATTATGAGTAAATTACACTAAGGCTAGATTCGCAAAGCTGTTTAGCACCATTTATTTGCTGAAATTCCAGTTTTACAACTAATTAAAAAAACACATTAAGACCATGTGGCAGGCTGGCGAGTGGATAGAGGCCCAGAGACAGACTGCAGTTCAAAAAAATAACTATTTTATTATAAATAAACAAAAATAAAGTGCACACGGGCAAAATAACAAATACTCAAACACAAATAAAGCAAAAACAAAACTCACAAAAATAACAGTTTCCAGGCTGGGCAATGCCTTCACTGGATTCAAGTTTTCTACACAACCAAAAAAACCAACCTGCTTCCTCAGCTCCCTCTCCCCAAATGAGAAGCTGAGGCCTCCTTTTATATCAGGTGGCTGGGCGCTGATTGATCGTTAATCAACCTAATCAACTAATCAACCCCAGCCACCTGAACATAATAAACCCAGGCAGGCAGGGGAAGTTAACCCCATCCCTGCCAATTTAAAAGGGCAGAGCTTTGCTCTGCCACAGACCACTTACAAACTAGCCCTAACCCTAGCCCTAGCCCTAACTTTAACTGAGTTTCTGGTTTCTAGTTTGGTAACTTTACTGGGCTTGTTGAATGTGGATTTGGAGTAAAGAGCTTTGCGAATCCAGGTCATTTTGCAAGACATGGTAAAGCAAGGTGAAGGAAGGTTAAGCACAGCAGAGTAAATTCTCTGTACAAACAGCAGCAACATTCTATGCTAATTTACCATGGAAACCTTGTACACCAGATTACTTTATTTCAAAAGTTGCAAATGAAGCAGAATTAATGTGTATATAAAGCAGATACAGAAGGACTGACAGTTTAAAGGGGTTAAAAGGGGGCACAGGGAGGAGGGAACCAGTGAAAAGAGCAGGTCAATCCTGAGAACAGCCACCCTGCCCCTGAACTGCTTCTGAAAACCCACTGAAGACCAGAACTCAAACATTGAAATGTTACAGTGAACACACTCCAGGCTAAAAGGTCTCATTAAGCATGAAAAACTCATGACATTTAACTCTTGTACTAGGAAGAATAAAAAGAGAGAGAGAGAGAGGGGGGGGGGGAGATGGAAAGCGAGGGAGAGACAGAGAGAGATATTTAATTTTTGCTTATCAACAATAATTTAAAAAACAAGACAAACAAACAAAAAAAGCAATGCTAAACTATAGTGCAGAGACCCCGATGAGTCCTGTAAAACTGGGTGGATGAACACAGCAGCTTCAAGTCATGGAACTGAACAAATTCAAAGACATTAACAAGATGACCTCTCTCCCTCCACGAGGGTCCTCGCTTTTTCCTGCAGCAGATCAATGATAAAGACAAAACTTCAGCCGCTGCTTTGCTTCTTAAACCCAGTGACATTTCAACAGCGTTATGCAACTCAATATAATGCAGAAAGTGGGTTATCCATCGCAAATAAACATTTAGCTCAGGTGAGCTCTGTTTTCTTGCTTTTACCCCACTAATTTGATTTCTTTAATATACTAACGCCCACCCATGGAAACAGACATCATCTCCTTACTTGCATGAAAGACTGTGTGACACAGCTTCAGTGAAAGTTGCTTGTTCTTTCCCTGGGTCGGAGGCTGCCAGTCCTGTAGCAGCTAGCCTTTGGCAGATCGGTCTTGCCCTTATGTAAGTGACCTTTGGTATACTATAGTCGAAGGATAGCCATACTAAACATAGGACAAATAGTAGTGACATTATTGTATGATTAAGTGTGGGCATGCATGTCAAAATCACAGATAACTATCTGGTAAAGCATGGGAAACTGAAATTACAAATGGACTTTATATTAAGGGTGACCGAATGACCTCTAGTTCCACATCTGATATTGTCTTGTATTGAGTCAAATATGCACCCAGTCTGTGATGCACACACATGGAGCTGGCAGCCCTGTATCTAACAGTAACTGTTCTAGAGTTTTATAAAACTTTGTATTTCAGAAGCTTTTTAGTAATGTGGTATATTTTGTATTATTCCAGTGCAGTTTCCTAGAAGCAGCAAAATGCTACTATTGCTATAACTACTACTACTACTAATAATAATAATAATAATATTGAACCAATACGGACGCATGGTTTCCTATTGAATTCCTATCATATTAACACTTCCTGACTGTGAATAGGTGGATTTGCTCTCAGCACTTGTGTGAGTCTCTAAGCGTCAGTAGACATTCCCAGTGATGCAGTGGCAATGGAACTGATCACTGAAGCTGACTAATTGGCTTTCCACACATTAGGCCTCGACTCAGCCCTGCTTTGGGTGATGCCAGCCCTGACTGCGTCTGCCACTGAGGCAGAAACTCCCTGGCAGAGGCGCAGTCCGATACGCGGGGCTTTCCATGACAAGACCAGCACCGCTTCCAATCAAAGAGAGCTGTCCATGAAGGACCTCGCCTCAGATTCATGATCCAACACTCAACCTGTGTGCCCCTCTAACTGGCTCTGAGGGAGAATTGTGTTGGAAACGTTTGACTAGCACATTTGAATTGCTATCTGAAAACCAGATTGAGTGGCTTAAAGATCATGGATGTTTGGAAATGGCCTGGTTCCACCCCCCCAAACTACTTAGCAAAGCTAATTACCCATCATCAGACTCTGTGCTTGTCTCTGAAAGAGCTTGTTAGATTGGTAGAGCATGTCTGTGTAGGGAGCCAGAATGATCCTCAGATATACTGATAGCAATCATTTCCTCAACAGCTGTGGGGTAAATTAGTGGATCTTGTTTAATGACCTGCCTGCCAAAGCTTTGATATCTCAAATGCACAAGCAGGAATACTTCTGGTATTAAGACATTATAGGAATAAAATGAACTCCAATCCTCGGATATCCCCATGTGAAAAACAGACTTGGCAATGACTGGAGTTTGGTAAACCTGATTGTTCTTGATGGTCTCTGAAGAGTAGCTCACAAAGGAAACGATGATGGTTTTGTATGAAGATAATGCATTCCTTTAATAACAAGGGTCCTGTCTGTTACATAAACACCCTACAGTAGGTGTGACTGGAATAGTGCTTGACTGCCTCATATCAATCACTGCCTAACACTATCGTCTGAAACACAGACTCAGAGTGCTTGACTGCCTCATATCAATCACTGCCTAACACTATCGTCTGACACACAGACTCAGAGTGCTTGACTGCCTCAAATCAATCAATGCCTAACACTATCATCTGAAACACAGACTCAGAGTGCTTGACTGCTTCAAATCCATATCAATCACTGCCTAACACTATCGTCTGAAACACAGACTCAGAGTGCTTGACTGCCTCATATCAATCACTGCCTAACACTATCATCTGAAACACAGACTCAGAGTGCTTGACTGCCTCATATCAATCACTGCCTAACACTATCGTCTGAAACACAGACTCAGAGTGCTTGACTGCTTCAAATCAATCACTGCCTAACACTATCGTCTGAAACACAGACTCAGAGTGCTTGACTGCCTCAAATCAATCACTGCCTAACACTATTGTCTGAAACACAGACTCAGAGTGCTTGACTGCCTCAAATCAATCACTGCCTAACACTATTGTCTGAAACACAGACTCAGAGTGCTTGACTGCTTCAAATCCATATCAATCACTGCCTAACACTATCGTCTGAAACACAGACTCAGAGTGCTTGACTGCCTCATATCAATCATTGCCTAACACTATCGTCTGAAACACAGACTCAGAGTGCTTGACTGCTTCAAATCCATATCAATCACTGCCTAACACTATCATCTGAAACACAGACTCAGAGTGCTTGACTGCTTCAAATCCATATCAATCACTGCCTAACACTATCGTCTGAAACACAGACTCAGAGTGCTTGACTGCCTCAAATCAATCACTGCCTAACACTATTGTCTGAAACACAGACTCAGAGTGCTTGACTGCCTCAAATCAATCACTGCCTAACACTATTGTCTGAAACACAGACTCAGAGTGCTTGACTGCTTCAAATCCATATCAATCACTGCCTAACACTATCCTCTGAAACACAGACTCAGAGTGCTTGACTGCCTCATATCAATCACTGCCTAACACTATCGTCTGAAACACAGACTCAGAGTGCTTGACTGCCTCAAATCAATCACTGCCTAACACTATCGTCTGAAACACAGACTCAGAGTGCTTGACTGCTTCAAATCATATCAATCACTGCCTAACACTATCGTCTGAAACACAGACTCAGAGTGCTTGACTGCCTCAAATCAATCACTGCCTAACACTATTGTCTGAAACACAGACTCAGAGTGCTTGACTGCCTCAAATCAATCACTGCCTAACACTATTGTCTGAAACACAGACTCAGAGTGCTTGACTGCCTCAAATCAATCACTGCCTAACACTATCATCTGAAACACAGACTCAGAGTGCTTGACTGCCTCAAATCCATATCAATCACTGCCTAACACTATCGTCTGAAACACAGACTCAGAGTGCTTGACTGCCTCAAATCAATCACTGCCTAACACTATTGTCTGAAACACAGACTCAGAGTGCTTGACTGCCTCAAATCAATCAATCACTGCCTAACACTATCCTCTGAAACACAGACTCAGAGTGCTTGACTGCCTCAAATCAATCACTGCCTAACACTATTGTCTGAAACACAGACTCAGAGTGCTTGACTGCTTCAAATCCATATCAATCACTGCCTAACACTATCCTCTGAAACACAGACTCAGAGTGCTTGACTGCCTCAAATCAATCACTGCCTAACACTATCGTCTGAAACACAGACTCAGAGTGCTTGACTGCCTCATATCAATCACTGCCTAACACTATCGTCTGAAACACAGACTCAGAGTGCTTGACTGCCTCAAATCAATCACTGCCTAACACTATCGTCTGAAACACAGACTCAGAGTGCTTGACTGCCTCATATCAATCACTGCCTAACACTATCGTCTGACACACAGACTCAGAGTGCTTGACTGCTTCAAATCCATATCAATCACTGCCTAACACTATCGTCTGAAACACAGACTCAGAGTGCTTGACTGCCTCATATCAATCACTGCCTAACACTATTGTCTGAAACACAGACTCAGAGTGCTTGACTGCTTCAAATCCATATCAATCACTGCCTAACACTATCCTCTGAAACACAGACTCAGAGTGCTTGACTGCCTCAAATCAATCACTGCCTAACACTATCGTCTGAAACACAGACTCAGAGTGCTTGACTGCTTCAAATCCATATCAATCACTGCCTAACACTATCCTCTGAAACACAGACTCAGAGTGCTTGACTGCCTCAAATCAATCACTGCCTAACACTATCGTCTGAAACACAGACTCAGAGTGCTTGACTGCCTCAAATCCATATCAATCACTGCCTAACACTATCGTCTGACACACAAACTCAGGCAGAGGCTCTGCTGACCAATGTAAAACACTACAGCAATAATAATATCATTGAGCAGACAATAGAATATATGCACTATGAAGTAAGCCATTAATATCCTGGTAAGTGACACCTTTAGGGCAAAAAAATTACACAGCAATTACATGACTAAAGAAAGCTCCCTGCTGCCTACCTGTGAATAAGAATACATTAAACTGATAGCTACCAGCTAAAAAAAGCCAAACAAAAGAAATAGAGTCATTTGAATTTCCCCGCAGTGCACCATGGGAAGCAAATCATTCAGCTTCTAATTAGACTCCGTTGTGTCGCTGCTGGCGCCGGGACAGGAGCAAGATAACCGCTCCGTCCCATCCGGCCTGGTAATCTCGAAATGGCTTTCTACTCTGCGGGGCGGAGGCTCGCGACAGGCCAGGTAGAATGTGCAATTAGGAAACGGTCTGCTGCCATTGTGAGCCTGAGCAAGCGCTGCTCTCCCTCTCTAATGAGAAGACACTTCAAACAGGCAAGCAGGCAACGCAACGGCCCTCTTCTCTTTCAGGACCCCGCTTGTTTTGATCTGGCATCTCCAGCCTGGACGAGAGAAAAACAGCCTGAAACAAACACACCTGTATGAAATGAGGGGGGTACAAAGAAACATTAACAAAGAAACATTCCTGCACAGATCCCAGCATACACACAGCAGGCACACCGACTGCTTTTCTGTGTAAATACTCTGATGAGGTCATCTTATTTACTGTAAACCGAGGTTTCCATCACAGATGAAAATAATAAATAACCAAAAGACCCACAAACAGGAAGAGACCAACCACTCGATTATTTGATAAGCTTTTTAAAAAAAATGTATTGGCAAACTCTAAAGAAAATAACCCTAAAGATGACTGAATGCCAGTCCTGAAGCCTGGATTGACTCTGTCACTGAGCTGACAAATCTGTTACAAATGGGTAAACCCTCTGTAAATATACTATAGTAATACAGGGTTATAAAACCAGTAATAAACTAAGGTGTTCAAAAAGAAACATTTTAAAACACTTTCCACAAACAGCGTGCAGTGATACGATTGTACTGAACTGTTAATAACAGGCCTCAGTAATGTGTGTTTATAGATACTTATTAATGCATCCTTAGCACAAAGTAGAAATCCCAATTATCCCTGCAGCTCCAGGACATTCCTCCTGAAATAATGTGACAAGCTTGGAGGTCAGCAGCCTGGCAGGGCTGCTCGTCCAGCTCCCTGATTAGAAGTGGGGGAGGAGGGGGACATTGCAACACACAGCAGGAGCGGCCATAGCCACTATAGCCAGATCTGTTAAAATAGAAGGGCTCAACACTTAATAAAGTCTATAGTCTGCACAGTACTCTCTCAGTTTCCCGTGGTTATAATCTGCACCGTACTCTCTCAGTTTCCCATGGTTATAATCTGCACAGTACTCTCAGTTTCCCATGGTTATAATCTGCACAGTACCCTCTCAGTTTCCCATGGTTATAATCTGCACAGTACCCTCTCAGTTTCCCATGGTTATAATCTGCACAGTACCCTCTCAGTTTCCCGTGGTTATAATCTGCACAGTACCCTCTCAGTTTCCCATGGTTATAATCTGCACAGTACCCTCTCAGTTTCCCATGGTTATAATCTGCACAGTACCCTCTCAGTTTCCCGTGGTTATAATCTGCACAGTACCCTCTCAGTTTCTCATGGTTATAATCTGCACAGTACTCTCTCAGTTTTCCATGGTTATAATCTGCACCGTACTCTCTCAGTTTCTCATGGTTATAATCTGCACAGTACTCTTGTAGTTTCTCATGGTTATAATCTGCACAGTTTATCGTGGTCCGCTGCTTTGCTTTGTTCTCACACTAAACACTGCACAGTAAACAATGAAGAACAGCTCTTCATTTTAGATACACAGTATTACTGGGAAGCCCAGACCTGGTAAATAGATCTGGGGGGTTGGCAACACCTACCCAGAGGGACTTTATTAATATTAGTGACCCATCACTTTATTAACATTAGTGACCCATCACTTTATTAATATTGGTGACCCATCACTTTATTAATATTGGTGACCCATCACTTTATTAACATTAGTGACCCATCACTTTATTAATATTGGTGACCCATCACTTTATTAATATTAGTGACCCATCACTTTATTAACATTAGTGACCCATCACTTTATTAATATTAGTGACCCATCACTTTATTAACATTAGTGACCCATCACTTTATTAACATTAGTGACCCATCACTTTATTAACATTAGTGACCCATCACTTTATTAACATTAGTGACCCATCACTTTATTAACATTAGTGACCCATCACTTTATTAACATTAGTGACCCATCACTTTATTAATATTAGTGACCCATCACTTTATTAATATTGGTGACCCATCACTTTATTAACATTAGTGACCCATCACTTTATTAATATTGGTGACCCATCACTTTATTAACATTAGTGACCCATCACTTTATTAATATTGACCCATCACTTTATTAATATTGGTGACCCATCACTTTATTAACATTAGTGACCCATCACTTTATTAATATTAGTGACCCATCACTTTATTAACATTAGTGACCCATCACTTTATTAATATTAGTGACCCATCACTTTATTTGTTGCACGTCACACGGTTGATTCCCTGGATCTGATCCCAGCTCTCCTGGACTGCCCTCTCCCGCTTCTCCTGTATTCCTGATGGTTTGTTACTGTGTTTCTCCTCCCTGCTCTCTCCTGCCTCTCTATTATCTCCCCTCTCTTTTATTTTCATTACTTTGTGTGTTTTCTTCGTATCTGTTGTATTTGTATTCTGGTGTCCAGACAATGAGGTTTTATATGGTGCAGTGTACTCAATAGGACAGTGCTGCTGCATTCCTTGTTCATCAAACGAATGGGTGAAGCCAGTCTGACAGAAAACCTCTCACACCAGTATGGAATTAGTTGAAAATGAAACTGAATTATCTGTCCTACCCCACAAACCCAGGCTGTTCTTTTAACTCAATTTGCTGTTAAATTGTTCACAGTGATCCACTGCTGTAGTTTTACAGTGTATTGCAGTTTCAATTTTGTAATCCAAGGTGAAATAACCTTGATTCAAACACAATTACGACTGCTCACCCTACTGAGTTCTCTCTGTAGCGTGCTTGCTGCTTCACTTCCAGTCCTGAGCCTACTGCTGCCGCCATACCTCGTAGTAATAACAGAACTGCATTGATACTCAATTCTTTGCCTGTTTCAATAAACTCTAAATCCAAAGTTCAATTGTTGAGGCCCGTAGAAACTTGTCTTAGCATTCTGCGGTATGCCTTTCAAAGCACTACTCTGTTTTCTGTCCCACATGTACGTCATGGGTCTATTTGGGACACATTCACATTTTGTCAATACTCTCATGTAAGCTGTGGCAGTTCTGATCAGCCACCCCTGCCGCTTATCTTGTACAAACGAGCAAAGTGAGGATTGGTGACGTGGTCTACAGCCAGCTAAGGGCCATACTGACACCACCAAACACAGGAAAGCCTGGACCATTAGCCGACTGCACCACTTAGCACCCTTCCAGCCGAATCAGGGCTGCAGCTTTTAATGGGCTGAATACTTAAAGATATATTTACAATTCAAAGATACTGTTGATCTGCCATGGGGTGTACAGTAAAAAAGGGGATTTCAGTAGCCGATATCCAAAGGCTTTTAAAACTCCCCTGTAAGCTTTTTCTTTTCCTAGAGCGATGGGAGAGCAATTCAAATTATGTACTTATACATCTTTGTGGCAGATAACAAATCGGTCCAGATTAGAACATAGCAAGGGATCAATATAGCAAAGAAAAACAACTTTGTACTGACTTATTTATACAGACTTGCTTTTAAAGCCATTTTGCAGCTATCTGCTTGCAATTTGTTAAGCAAAAGCCCGTCCTCTGAGACTACCGTTTATTCTCCTTTTTATTTTCTAAAGTGTAATCCGCTGTACGGTTCAGACTGAGGAGTAAGCTAACTGCACACTCTTTGCAATGAGACAAATAGAACAAATGATAGAAATATGTATTGTGATCAATAGACATGTTCTATTGTACAGTCTGCTGAACCTGAAACAACTGACAAAAAGTGATTGTTGAAATCAATGAGATCCTCTAAACACTGGACTTATACAAGTGAAACGATTAAAGCAAAGGCTACAGGCTGTTTGAGGCTGAACTACAAAAAGATCACAAGAAAAGAGAAAATTGCATGAAATAGATAGTCAGTGGAAGCTTTAGTTCAAACGAAGACAGGCAGTGCCTTTAGCAGAGGAGCTCAAAGCAACCCCAGCAACTAGAAGTGACCTTATTAGCATTAACACGCAGATTCCTTCCCAGCAAATTACACTGAAATCTTAAAACCTGCTTATTGAACTGCACTGAAATAGAGTGGAAGCAAAAGAAGCAGTGCGCACTTTCAATCAGAAACATTATCCAGGAATATACTGCCAAGCAGGGCCTTCCGCTCTCAAGGGCTAAAGCTCAAACTCGCAAATTAGTTTTTTTCAAGAATGAAAATGAAACGGTTGTTGATTCTCACATATATGCAACAGTCTTAGACATGTTGCATTTTTCTACTCTGATACATTATGAGCATGAACAATTTACTCAAAGCCTACACTAGTGTTTTCTACTATTATAACAACCTTGACTTGCATAAAGAAGGAAAAACAGTGAAATAGCTCACACCACTTGATTTTCAAAATGTGGTATCCGAAGCATAATCAACAAGTAAAGAGACACATCATCTGTAATTGACAAACCCAGGACTGGAAGAACCAAACAGCTGTCTAAGAAGGATGAGCAATACTTGAAGATAATATCCTTTAGGAATAGAAAGAAGACAGGCATTGAATTGACTACAGAACTGGCAGAAGGCACAGGTTTGTTGTCCATCAAATCAACAGTACGAAGGTCACTGTTAAGAAAGGGGAGTCTAAAATATGCACATGAACACAGAAATTCGACTATGGAACAATGGTCAAAGGTGCTTTGGACTGCTGATGGATAGTAGTCATGCCGTCCAATACCTCCAATGTTTTGATTCAAACACATGCTCCCTTGAGAAAGATATGTACAGCATATCAAAACGTTGGGCAGCTGGCTCTCTGAGCTAATATATATATATATATTCTTGTTGTGGTTATGGTTGTTTTTAACAGTGCATATCTATAAATGTGTTTTGTAATTCATACTAACAAACTTGCAAAGACAAAACAATCTTGTAATAAATATAAATGACATCACCGATACAGAGTACCAATTTAAGGACAAATCTACATTTATGATTGAAGTCTGGGAGCATACACAATTGCACAGCATATATTTTATATACTGTATAATTGCATATTTTGGTTAACTGCTTAAACTCAAAAGGCAAACTGGCTGTGGCTAAGCAGATTAGATTTTTGTATATCTTATTTGTAAAGCTATACAGTGCTCTCCTCAGCCAACCCACAGAAACACACACATACACACGCACACATACAGCACTAAGGCTGAACAGAACTGAGGATGAAAGAATCAAGCTGGAAGAGTAGCATCCTTACTACTTTCCATGGACTCGGGTCAACTTTAAAAGAACAAACCAGCACTGTGAGGCACGAATAGAATCCTGTGATTTTATTCATCTTTTTTTTAATGTCAGTTCAAAATAAGAAAATAAGAAAAAAGCAGAAGCCAGTCGTGCAGACCTGCCATCATCATTTCCACGGGTCAAGCTATTATTGGGTGTGATATCTCCAGCAATTCTGCAAATTCGATGTCAGCCAATTGAGCACCAAGGCGAAATTCAGTCTAAAACCTAACTGATGAGATTTCCGAGTGACTGATAAAGGGATAAAAGTGCCAAACGATTATAAGAAGTGAGAATTGTATTGACACGCTGATGAGTGGTTTTTAAATGCGTTTTATTTTCTGAACACTGATCAGAGCAGCACCTGAGGTAAACCTGTGCCTTGGCTGGTTCCTTTGTTTTATTGGCAGGTAATAAATTAAGTTAAAGTTCTATGCAACTAACTCCCAGAGTGAATTCAGCCTAGCAATAAAAAGACCAGAAATGACAAGATACAAGTCGAGAGTATTTTACAAACCGCTACCTTTTCTCTGAACAATGGAGTCTTGCTCCAATATATGTTCTTGCCTAGCTGTGTACAGAGCTGAAGGATGCAGTTACAGGCTGTAGCATTCATTTAGATAAAGCCATGCTGACTGGCTGCCCTGGCACTATTTAAGTGGCACTATTGTAATTGCTGTACTTTTCCCATTCTTGAGGATTCATTGCTCATGGATATCCACTGTGGACAACAGACCATTGACAGTGTATGGATTTTTGCCTATGTATTGCCCTGGCCTTGTAGGGAGTGAGTGGCTTTTCATAACTCCAAATGCAAATGTGCTTTGTCTTACACCATGCATCATGCTAGGGAAATAAGACCAAATTTGGGCAAGGCAAATACATAAGGTCAAGTCAGCTCAGCTCAGAAACTAACATCTCTGTTCCATGAAAAAAACAACATTTCTGATGCCATGAAAGCTCAGCTTGGTTCAGAAGTAAATGACATCTACCCTGATGCCAGCTCAGAACAGAATCAGCTGAGACTTGTGTGTGAGATCACTGATGGATCACCTTTGATTTGCTTTGTTCCTGCTTGCATTTTGATTCCTAAATAAACTATTTTTGACTAACTTTACCTGAAGAATATTAATTTTTTTTTGAAGAAATTGAACCTCTTACAACAATGTCTGTTTCGAAGAGGCAGAGCAGGGTTATTGAGTGGATTCATGAATACACCATGCCACAAGGGAGTGAACAGCACAGACTCGAAATACATATAAGGGCATCCCGTCTGGCAGCTGCCCTGCTCAGAGCCTCTGACTCGCCACTTCATTGTTCTTCTAAAACCCATCAATGCAAGCTTTTAAAAAACATATTTAAGCGGTGCCAAAATTTCCTAGGAATCAAGCGGATTGCTATGGTTACATCTCTGACTATTCATATTAAAAGCAAATCATTCAAGGCGTAGTTTGAATAGATTGGGGTGACCATGGTGGAATCCTATTCTGCAGACTTGTCCTCGTAATACAATAAACATGACGCCAGTCCTTATCACTGCTCTGTTTCTATAACAATGTAGGGTTCTGTTTTCATTGCAGTTTATTTATGTATTTATTTATTTATTATAAAAGTTACCTATTAGAATCTGTCCCTGACTTCATAAAGTTTTCTGGCTTCCAAGACTTTCCTGCTGTCTGCAGAGGAGAAATATCAATTAAACAAATAAGAAACAATTTAATACTTCAGTCAAGACCCTGAATTGCCTTCATTGCTCATTTGTGGTTTAGTATCTTTAGAGGGTGTGTTTTTCTGAAAACATTGTACTAATGACACAGAAGGCAATTCAGTGGTTAAAAGTCCAGGGCTTGTAACCAGAAGGTCACCTGTTCATATCTGACCTCTGCCGTTGACTGACTCACCGTGTGACCCTGAGCAAGTCACTTAACCTCCTTGTGCTCAGTCCTGTGGATGAGATGTTAAATCAGTGTCCTATTGTAAGTGACTCTGCATATAATGCACAGTTCACAGCCTGCCTCTGTAAAGCACTTTGTGATGGTGGTCCACTGTAAATGTAACACAGCATATTTGGTTTCTTCAGACTTTTTGTTTACTCATTTATCTAGTAGTTTCAATTGGGTGCTAATGTATCTCTCAAGTTTAAGTGTTTCAAGACATGATGGCCCTCCCTTCAGTATCCCACGATTCTCTGACCAAAATACAAAATCAATCCACCTTCTTCTCATGAGACTAAGGACCCAGACGACGACAACTCCTCATTATCTGTCTAATTGATTTGCTTTGTTTCTTTTAAGCGCTGCTGAATATGGTTGTGTCTTTATTACACATTTCATGGTTGAGTGCTCTCATTATATATTTCATTTCCATTTTATTTTGTAAACTCGCTAGACATCTGTTTGCATTAGTAGCCTCCTGCTAAAGCTATCCCGTCACATCAGATGTGTTCCTGCCACTCCTTCGTTTCTCACACATTTGTTCTAAAAGTAGATGCTTCTTGGTTCTAGTTTTACACAGACAGGCCTCGGCTCCCTACCTGCATGTACATCTGCTCGATTTATATTCATTGAATGAGCTCTTTTCTTGCTATATCTCTGTCTGTTTGTATTCATTGAATGAGCTCTTTTCTTGTTATAGCTCTGTCTGTTTGTTTTCATTGAATGAGCTCTTTTCTTGCTATAGCTCTGTCTGTTTGTATTCATTGAATGAGCTCTTTTCTTGCTATAGCTCTGTCTGTTTGTATTCATTGAATGAGCTCTTTTCTTGCTATAGCTCTGTCTGTTTGTATTCATTGAATGCGCTCTTTTCTTGCTATAGCTCTGTCTGTTTGTATTCATTGAATGAGCTCTTTTCTTGCTATATCTCTGTCTGTTTGTTTTCATTTAATGAGCTCTTTTCTTGCTATAGCTCTGTCTGTTTATATTCATTGAATGAGCTCTTTTCTTGCTATAGCTCTGTCTGTTTATATTCACTGAATGAGCTCTTTTCTTGCTATAGCTCTGTCTGTTTGTATTCATTGAATGAGCTATTTTCTTGCTATAGCTCTGTCTATTTATTTTCATTGAATGAGCTCTTTTCTTGCTATAGCTCTGTCTGTTTGTATTCATTGAATGAGCTCTTTTCTTGCTATAGCTCTGTCTGTTTGTATTCATTGAATGAGCTATTTTCTTGCTATAGCTCTGTCTGTTTGTATTCATTGAATGAGCTCTTTTCTTGCTATAGCTCTGTCTGTTTGTATTCATTGAATGAGCTCTTTTCTTGCTATAGCTCTGTCTGTTTGTATTCATTGAATGAGCTCTTTTCTTGCTATAGCTCTGTCTGTTTGTATTCATTGAATGAGCTCTTTTCTTGCTATAGCTCTGTCTGTTTGTATTCATTGAATGAGCTCTTTTCTTGCTATAGCTCTGTCTGTTTGTATTCATTGAATGAGCTATTTTCTTGCTATAGCTCTGTCTGTTTATATTCATTGAATGAGCTCTTTTCTTGCTATAGCTCTGTCTGTTTGTATTCATTTAATGAGCTATTTTCTTGCTATAGCTCTATCTGTTTATAGCTGCTACAGCCTCCTCAGATTGCAGTTGTAGATTTTAGTGGGAGCTGTCAGCGTTAGAAATAAAAGGGAAATGTTGCACAGCAATTCCAGATCTTTATGAACACAGCTGCCAAACCCCCCTTATTAAATCTCAATAGTGCCTGTTGACAGAGGAGTCTTCTTCCATGTGGTCAGTCAGCAAAATAAAAATAAAAACCAACATCCCTGCTCTTTACACAAAGCATTTCAGTTCACATAGCATGCACTGTGCAGTTGAATAATGACATTATTATTATTATTATTATTATTATTATTATTATTATTATTATTATTATTATTATATTCCTATCATCAACACCCCCTCCTCTCTTCCTACCCAAGCTGTTCCAGTGTAGGGATGTTCAGTTACTCTCCAGTGAGACTGTGGGTGTGTTTGAGAGCAGTTGTTCCAGTGTAGGATGTTCAGTTACTCTCCAGTGAGTGTGTGGGTGTGTTTGAGCAGCTGTTCCAGTGTAGGGATGTTCAGTTACTCTCCAGTGAGACTGTGGGTGTGTTTGAGAGCAGTTGTTCCAGTGTAGGGATGTTCAGTTACTCTCCAGTGAGACTGTGGGTGTGTTTGAGAGCAGTTGTTCCAGTGTAGGGATGTTCAGTTACTCTCCAGTGAGAGTGTGGGTGTGTTTGAGAGCAGTTGTTCCAGTGTAGGATGTTCAGTTACTCTCCAGTGAGAGTGTGGGTGTGTTTGAGCAGCTGTTCCAGTGTAGGGATGTTCAGTTACTCTCCAGTGAGACTGTGGGTGTGTTTGAGAGCAGTTGTTCCAGTGTAGGGATATTCAGTTACTCTCCAGTGAGACTGTGGGTGTGTTTGAGAGCAGTTGTTCCAGTGTAGGGATGTTCAGTTACTCTCCAGTGAGACTGTGGGTGTGTTTGAGAGCAGTTGTTCCAGTGTAGGGATATTCAGTTACTCTCCAGTGAGACTGTGGGTGTGTTTGAGAGCAGTTGTTCCAGTGTAGGGATGTTCAGTTACTCTCCAGTGAGTGTGTGGGTGTGTTTGAGCAGCTGCTCCAGTGTAGGGATGTTCAGTTACTCTCCAGTGAGAGTGTAGGTGTGTTTGAGCAGCTGCTCCAGTGTAGGGATGTTCAGTTACTCTCCAGTGAGTGTGTAGGTGTGTTTGAGCAGCTGTTCCAGTGTAGGGATATTCAGTTACTCTCCAGTGAGTGTGTGGGTGTGTTTAAGCATCTGCTCCAATGTAGGGATGTTCAGTTACTCTCCAGTGAGTGTGTGGGTGTGTTTGAGCAGCTGTTCCAGTGTAGGGATGTTCAGTTACTCTCCAGTGAGTGTGTGGGTGTGTTTGAGCAGCTGCTCCAGTGTAGGGATGTTCAGTTACTGTCCAGTGAGTGTGTGCGTGTGTTTGAGAAGCTGTTCCAGTGTAGGGATATTCAGTTACTCTCCAGTGAGTGTGTGGGTGTGTTTGAGAGCAGTTGTTCCAGTGTAGGGATGTTCAGTTACTCTCCAGTGAGAGTGTAGGTGTGTTTGAGCAGCTGTTCCAGTGTAGGGATGTTCAGTTACTCTCCAGTGAGTGTGTGCATGTGTTTGAGAAGCTGTTCCAGTGCAGGATTGTTTCAGCTCTGATCTTCGCTCTGTAGGACTGCAGTTCCAACTGGTTAAATTAACTGCAGATTTGACATGTCAGACTGATTATGTTCATCCTCTGCTTACAATAAATGATCACATTATGATAATCTGGAATCCACTGTTTGATGCAATATGACAGCTAGAGCTGGAAAAAGCATTTCAAAACCAGTCTTAAACTACACAGGTTGTAATATACTGTAAGGATCCTGCTCGATGTAGACATAAACTTTGTATGTTTTTTAAACTCTGCACTGGGGGTGAATCTGTCCTTTTAAACTTTGCATAATTCTGGCCGCCTGTTTTTTGGAGCTCCTTTTGTACTACACTATGAAACTCCCTTTGATAATATACAGCATCTGAGCCCTAATAAAAGTTTGAGATGCTCTGTACCTGGGTTAGGGGTGAGGATTGATGCGAGCTTCAGCAGAGCAACTCCCCTGAGCTGCCTGGTCCTTCACACCCCCCTTCTTGAGGATGACAGCAACTAACCTCCCTATCCACTGCACCCTTAAGCACACCTTCGCTTTTCAAATTTAATTTTAAAAAATATATATTATATAAGAGCTTGTTATTGTTATTTACATTGTATTAAAAGAGTTTGTGCCATAGTTTTCTCTCCAACTTTATTACTTATCTATTTTCTGTTAACATTTCATATCAGTAAACACGATAACACATGCAGAAAGGGTACAACCTTCCCTCTGGATTTCTCTTTTCTGAAAGTTGTGAGGCCGACTGACCAACGCTCTGTCCCGGGGAGTGGAGGCTGCTCAAGGGGTCAGATCAAGGGTTCAGGAGCTGGCTCAGGGGTTCAGGAGCTGGCTCAGGGGCTCAGGGGCTAGTTCAGGAGCTGGCTCAGGGGCTCAGGGGCTGGCTCGGGCTGAGAGGCTGGCTCAGGAACCTAGGAGTTAGTTCAGGGGATGGATCTGGGCTAGCACAAGGGCTGGCTTGGGCTGGGCTCAGTTGAGTGTTTCTTAAAGTCTGTATGTTTTTTTGTGTGTTTTTTTTTCTTCTGAGTGATAAAACCATGGTTTGGAGAGGGGATGGCCTGGGTAAACATGGGCTCAGTTAACTAAGCATGTTTACCTCATGCAATCTCATCCAGACCCAAGGGCTTTGCAAAAGAAAGAGAGTTACATTTAATTTACAGATACCGAGAACAAATGACACCCTTGCAATTTAGCATAAATATCAGCTGAAAAGCATTGCCTGTCCCGCGTGATCTAACACATTAGCATGTATGTTTGGACTCTTAAAGCAGCATAAATCTGAATTACATTTATTTAACACTGACGCTACTTTCATAATGTGGAGACAAATCATATTCTTAGCTCAGATTTTTTTTTAACAGTGCTGCTACATCTATATAATAGTTTTTTGTATTCACAATGAGAACAATGAGTTTTAATGTAGTCACAATGAGAACAATTAATTTTAATGTAGTCACAATGAAGTCAATGCCACTGAGGTTCATGTTGTTATGAGCGCCTGTATCATGTATCTGTGGCACCTATATAATCCTCACGATGTATCTGTGGCACCTATATAATCCTCACGATGTATCTGTGGCACCTATATAATCCTCACGATGTATCTGTGGCACCTATATAATCCTCACGATGTATCTGTGGCACCTATATAATCCTCACAATGTATCTGTGGCACCTATATAATCCTCACAATGTATCTGTGGCACCTATATAATCCTCACAACAGAAATACTGTACATTTACAACACCAATTACAAACTTTTGGGTAGGTTGTTCATTTTTTTATATTTTTTGGTATTGTGTATTTATCATCTAATTGGTAATCATGCTCAGAAGTTTCAATGTTTCTCAAATACATGTACAGGGTTTATACAGCATTCATGGCATTGCACTGCAGAGACATCGTCTGATGCCCTACAGATTGTGATGTCAATGTGTAACACACCTTACCTGAAAACATTTCCTTATGAGTATGACATCACAGTGGCCAGATCACCTGGCCTCTCCTTTATTTAGTCAACAATCAGGTCTCCGAATCCCTGCCTTCTCAAGGTTTCTGACCAACCCAATGGCCTGCTGAGTAACAATAGGTTTGATGCAGTATGCCAGCAAGACGCAATACTACAACTGTCTCTTGTTGACATGTGGAAAATAGCTTATCAGTTTTTTGTTTTGGGCAGTCCTTTGATGATAGGACGGACATTTCATGCATTCACAGAGAATCCTGTGCTGTCAAGGAGCTGGTTATTGATTGACCTGAACCCCTTGATAAGTACAGCTCCGGGCTGCTCTGGGCTGACCTCTGGGCTGCTGGAGACTGTGCCTGCCGGCTCTGTCAAGGAGGCAGGGCTGGGGCTGGGGGCTGGGGGTCTCGAGGGAGAGCTGCTGACTGGCAATGTGTGCTGTCAGAGTGGCCCGGGGGGCTCTGAAGAGATGTTATTTAGCAAGTAGAACAACTTATTAAATACTAAACACTGCAAGAGCATTGCCTTGCTTCAGTAAATGTACACTACATTGCCATGCTAGTAATTAGAAGAAACCAGTGACAGGCAACAAGGATGTACTTCCAATCAGCACAAAGTTTCTCCAGAAAGAATGTATGAGGAACCCTTCTCAAAGTGACAAGTGCATTCAGAACACATAAAACACAAGCACATTTTCAAACATGCATTGTAAATCACATACATGCATACATACATACATATACTCTTGCACCATATTTTTATAAAACATAAAATAGCTCACAAGCCCTTGTTCAGGCTACAATAGTTTGCTTCATTTAAATAAGTGGGAATGTATAATTTTGTTGAAATCCTAAATCATTCTTAATTATTGTAATGCAGCTTCATAACAAAGAGAAAATATTGTAATAAGTCAGTGTTTTCTTTTGGAAGCGCAGCAGAAGACTGAAAGAGGAGGGAAGGCTCATTTCTCAGACACACATTTGCATACATTGTAATTGTAGAAGCAGGCGGCCAGGAGAGTGATATAGTAACTGTGTGTGTGTGTGCAGTGGAAACAGACAGGGAGCAATACATAACAGGTAATGGCTTGATTACAAGGCTGGGGATGAAATGAACTTGTCATAAAGCAGAAATCAAAAGTTTAAGAACACTGACACTGGGAATAAGTGATGATTTTCTCTTTTATAGCGGTACTAAAAAGACATTCCTGGTGATGGTACACATCGCTGGAGAAGCTTTATCACCAGAATGATATGTCAGCTCATACATTACAGCAACAAAAGTACCCTCATATATGTGAGAGCCAGAAATCCCTGCTGCCCAATTTATCTGGAACCTGAACAGCAAGCAACGACTCACAAAGGAAACGTTCCACTGATCAAATAACAAGGATACTGGTGTACAGACTACAACTACAACAACTACAATTCACGTTTCTATAGCGTCTTTCATCACAAGGACCCCAAAGCGCTACACACACAAAACCACAATTAAACCATTATATTAAAAACAGTCCAATACACAATTTAATAAAACAGACATTTAAAAATTGATTTTAATTAAAAAACGAATAGTTTGTAGAAACAGAACAATTAAAAGAGTCTAAAATGAAAAAGACTAACAGTATTGAATGTGCATCCCATGAATGTGACTTTACTAAGGGCAGATTGGGGTGGGTGCATATTTAAATACTACCCTGTCCAGCATCTTTAATTGGAGGACAATGAACCTGGCGTCATTCATTTCACAAGTCTATGCAATCTAAGAATTTCTGTATTACTGCATAACTAAGTGTGGCAGGCTGGCGAGTGGATAGAGGCCCAGAGACAGTCTGCAGTTCAAAAAAAAAATAACAATTTTATTATAAATAAACAAAAATAAAGTGCACAAGGGCAAAATAACAGATACTCAAACACAAATAAAGCAAAAACAAAACTCACAAAAATAAAGTTTCCAGGCTGGGCAATGCCTTCACTGGATTTAGAAAATTCAAAAAACCACAAAACAAACACCAACCTGCTTCCTCAGCTCCCTTCCTCCAAATGAGAAGCAGAGGCCTCCTTTTATATCAGGTGGCTGGGCGCTGATTGATCGTTAATCAACCTAATCAACTAATCAACCCCAGCCACCTGAACATAATAAACCCAGGCAGGCAGGGGAAGTTAACCCCATCCCTGCCAATTTAAAAGGGCAGAGCTTTGCTCTGCCACACACCTCCCCCCATGTACAACGTACACCGGCCGCAATCGGCCAACTCCCCCCCCCCCCCACCCTCCTCCCCCCAAGAGTCCAATTATGTCCCTTGGGTGGGCTGTTATGGTGGGTGGTGGTGGGCGGGGTTGATGTCGGAGCCCCCAAGCCTTCTTTGGTTGAGGGGGCCCCGAATGTCCAAGGTAGCATGGCGACGGCGGCCCGGCTCCCTCTGGTGGCGGAGGCGGCGGCGGTGGCCCGGCTCCCTCTGGTGCCGGAGGCGGCGGCCCGGCTCCCTCTGGCTCTGAGAGCGGCGGCGGCTCCTCCCTCTCTGGCTCTGGGAGCGACGGCAGATCCTCCTCCCTCTCTGGCTCTGGGAGCGACGGAGGCTCCTCACCCCTCTCTGGCTCTGGGAGCGACGGCGGCTCCTCACTCCTCTCTGGCTCTGGGAGCGACGGAGGCTCCTCCTCCCTCTCTGGCTCTGGGAGCGACGGCAGATCCTCCTCCCTCTCTGGCTCTGGGAGCGACGGCAGATCCTCCTCCCTCTCTGGCTCTGGGAGCGACGGCAGATCCTCCTCCCTCTCTGGCTCTGGGAGCGACAGCAGATCCTCCTCCCTCTCTGGCTCTGGGAGCGACAGCAGATCCTCCTCCCTCTCTGGCTCTGGGAGCGACAGCAGATCCTCCTCCCTCTCTGGCTCTGGGAGCGACAGCAGATCCTCCTCCCTCTCTCTCTCTGGGAGCGACAGCAGATCCTCCTCCCTCTCTGGCTCTGGGAGCGACAGCAGATCCTCCTCCCTCTCTGGCTCTGGGAGTGACGGAGGCTCCTCCTCCCTCTCTGGCTCTGGGAGCGACGGCAGATCCTCCTCCCTCTCTGGCTCTGGGAGCGACGGCAGATCCTCCTCCCTCTCTGGCTCTGGGAGCGACGGCAGATCCTCTCCCCTCTCTGGCTCTGGGAGCGACGGCAGATCCTCCTCCCTCTCTGGCTCTGGGAGCGACAGCAGATCCTCCTCCCTCTCTGGCTCTGGGAGCGACGGCAGATCCTCCTCCCTCTCTGGCTCTGGGAGCGACAGCAGATCCTCCTCCCTCTCTGGCTCTGGGAGCGACGGCAGATCCTCCTCCCTCTCTGGCTCTGGGAGCGACGGAGGCTCCTCCTCCCTCTCTGGCTCTGGGAGCGACGGCAGATCCTCCTCCCTCTCTGGCTCTGGGAGCGACGGCAGATCCTCCTCCCTCTCTGGCTCTGGGAGCGACGGCAGATCCTCCTCCCTCTCTGGCTCTGGGAGCGACGGCAGATCCTCCTCCCTCTCTGGCTCTGGGAGCGACGGCAGATCCTCCTCCCTCTCTGGCTCTGGGAGCGACGGCAGATCCTCCTCCCTCTCTGGCTCTGGGAGCGACGGCAGATCCTCCTCCCTCTCTCTCTCTGGGAGCGACAGCAGATCCTCCTCCCTCTCTGGCTCTGGGAGCGACGGCAGCTCCTCACCCCTCTCTGGCTCTGGGAGCGACGGCAGCTCCTCACCCCTCTCTGGCTCTGGGAGCGACGGCAGCTCCTCACCCCTCTCTGGCTCTGGGAGCGACGGCAGCTCCTCACCCCTCTCTGGCTCTGGGAACGACGGCAGCTCCTCGCCCCTCTCTGGCTCTGGGAGCGACGGCAGATCCTCCTCCCTCTCTGGCTCTGGGAGCGACGGCAGCTCCTCGCCCCTCTCTGGCTCTGGGAGCGACGGCAGCTCCTCGCCCCTCTCTGGCTCTGGGAGCGACGGCAGATCCTCGCCCCTCTCTGGCTCTGGGAGCGACGGCAGCTCCTCGCCCCTCTCTGGCTCTGGGAGCGACGGCAGCTCCTCACCCCTCTCTGGCTCCCGGGAAGGCGGCTCACCCCTCTCTGGCTCTCGGGAAGGCGGCTCACCTCTCTTTATTGGAGTGACCGGTGGATCTCCCATGTCTACCGCCAGGTAATTAACCACCATGAGGGCAACCTCTGGGAAGGAGGCCGGGTGGTGCTGTTCCTCCCACTGTTCCCACCTCTCCCCATCTCGACGCCACAGCGTGTTGATAACTATGGGGAGATCGTGGACGAGGTCTGCCTCAGGGTGCATCAACCAGTCCCAGATCTCCTGGGACGGTGGTGAAGGTGGTGGTGCTGGAGGTAGTGGGGTGGCCCCTGATGCCCGGGGTGAACACTGCACCTCTTCCTGGGCCTGGTTGTAGGGGCATCCTGCCCAGTTGTGGCCGTCCTCCTCACACCGGCCACACCAGTTTGCCGGTGGCACGTCTGGGCAGGACCGCCAACGATGGTCCTCCTTCCCACACCAGGAACACCAGGGGAAGAGGCTGGCCGGGTCCTCCAGCGGTGGCTGCAGCAGCTTACATTTCTTCAGCTGCTGCTTGTCCTGCCTTTTCCACTGTCTGCTCTTCTTTCCCATTTTTTTTTTCTCAAAAAAAAAATAAATACTGCTCTGAGCCTCTAGGTGGCGCTATCCCACTTCTGACACCAAATGTGGCAGGCTGGCGAGTGGATAGAGGCCCAGAGACAGTCTGCAGTTCAAAAAAAAATAACAATTTTATTATAAATAAACAAAAATAAAGTGCACAAGGGCAAAATAACAGATACTCAAACACAAATAAAGCAAAAACAAAACTCACAAAAATAAAGTTTCCAGGCTGGGCAATGCCTTCACTGGATTTAGAAAATTCAAAAAACCACAAAACAAACACCAACCTGCTTCCTCAGCTCCCTTCTCTCCAAATGAGAAGCAGAGGCCTCCTTTTATATCAGGTGGCTGGGCGCTGATTGATCGTTAATCAACCTAATCAACTAATCAACCCCAGCCACCTGAACATAATAAACCCAGGCAGGCAGGGGAAGTTAACCCCATCCCTGCCAATTTAAAAGGGCAGAGCTTTGCTCTGCCACACTAAGTTTGATACATTTTAAAAAAAAAAAAAAAAAAAAAGGAGAATTACGTTTCGAATCAACTTTGTTTTTCAGAGGCAGTGTGATAAATCACAACAATGTAGCTCACTGTTTTTGAAAACGTTCCTGTTTTATTCTGTTTACACTGATCGATATATAATATGTTTTTCCACAGAGGCATGCAGTGTTCGAGGACCTCACTAAAGACAATGAAGATCTTCAGGTCTGCGCACACAAGAGTATTGATTTGAAATATCTAATAAAAAGGCATTAGCATTTCAACACTCTCCCAGTTTAACTAACAGGGAGTCGCTGAGTCCCTGTCCCCCGCCCTCACTGTCCCCTTTGTAGGGCTCAGCTAAGCCTCCAGTGCTTGAAAGTGAAGAAACAGCACATGTGTCATTTAAAATCAAATCCAATTCATCAGAAACCAGCAGACAAGGTCAGGGGCTATGCTTAGGTGCTCCAGAATGAAAACAAAAAGATGACTCTCTCAGACCTCCAGGAGAAGCCAGTGTTCTGTAACCCGCAGAGAGGGGATCTGGGGGAGATGGGGTTAGCAAACTCTAACAGACAAAAAGAATCCTGCCACGCATACAATTACCAATAGTATTGCATATTTACTTACTGAAGTATTGCATATTTATTTTATTACTGCATGCAAAAATAAACTAACATTGTGGCAAAAACCTCTTTCCCTTTAAGGTTTTGATGATACTGAAATGAATCTCTACTGTGGTAATTTACAGATCCTTAATAACACTAAGTCATTTTGAATTACTTCTGATTTAGATTTTTAACTGCTAAGAATGATCAGAATAGACATATATATATATATATATATATATATATATATATATATATATATATATATATATATATACACACACATGTTTACCTAAAAATATATTACCATAAAACAATAAATAGATTGCTTTTTTATCTTCTTTCTACCAAAAATGAATATCGGTAGCACAAGATGTTCTGTCCTGGTTCCTCTCAAGCAGAGAGATGTGGATATTTTTGTGATCTTGTGAATAGCACAGAACTTCAAAACGAACAAGCTCACAATTCAGACTGACGCCTCTCTGCAGTTAAATTGTTATTTGTGAAACAACCAAAAAATCTTCAGATTCAATCCAAGGGGAAAGGTATTTGAGGCTAGTGATTACTACTACTACTACTACTACTAATACTAATAATAATAATAATAATAATAATAATAATAATAATAATAATAATAATAATAATAGCGTACAATTTAATCTGTTGTTAAATTGTTACAATATTACATCGACATGTTTGGCTTTTTTGCTCCTTTAAACCAGCAAAAAGAGAATCCTTCAGCTATGAATCAGCTGTACATAATAATAATAATAATAATAATAAGAAGAAGAAGAAGAAGAAGAAGAAGAAGAAGAAGAAGAAGAAGAAGAAGAGGAAGAAGAAGAAGAACTTTACTTCTATCTATAGAGTGTCTCAAAAAGACAGAAGTGGAGAGTTCTTCAAGTGAGTTGCAAGGTGACAGAATTTGCACTGATGAATGTCGACATGCTGAATAAAATCTCGACACGAATGCATGCAGGTCAAGAAACTGCATTGTTTCCCTGAGCCACAGTGACAGCCAGGTGACAGAGATTAATAGCTTTGTATTGACTGAGCAACTTGCAGTTCCTTATCTTAGTCAAGTGAAGGCTCAGTCTGAGAGCTGAAAGTGTTATTAGACTTAGAATTGCAAAGACATTTAAAAGGTTTCCCCTTAAGGGACTGCAAAATCCAATAATCCTTTCAGAAAACCACAAGCATTCAAGTGTGATCCCATTGTCTTCCAGACAGCCCCGCTTTCAGCTACAGTGAGCAGAAACCTTCAAGTCACATGCATTGAGTAACGAGGGATTCATGAAGTCACAAGCATTGAGTAATGAGGGATTCATGAAGTCACAAGCATTGAGTAATGAGGGATTCATGAACTCACAAGCATTGAGTAATGAGGGATTCATGAACTCACAAGCATTGAGTAACGAGGGATTCATGAAGTCACAAGCATTGAGTAATGAGGGATTCATGAACTCACAAGCATTGAGTAATGAGGGATTCATGAACTCACAAGCATTGAGTAATGAGGGATTCATGAAGTCACATGCATTGAGTAACGAGGGATTCATGAAGTCACATGCATTGAGTAATGAGGGATTCATGAAGTCACATGCATTGAGTAATGAGGGATTCATGAAATCACAAGCATTGAGTAATGAGGGATTCATGAAGTCACATGCATTGAGTAATGAGGGATTCATGAAGTCACATGCATTGAGTAATGAGGGATTCATGAAGTCACATGCACTGAGTAATGAGGGATTCATGAAGTCACATGCATTGAGTAATGAGGGATTCATGAAGTCCCATGCACTGAGTAATGAGGGACATATTAAGTTGTTTAAAATCAAAAAATATATGAAGGAATGTTTTAAATATGAGTAGCCTCTGTTTGCTTTCACCTTGATTACATAGAGAGACAGGCTGTGGGGTCTCTACCCATTACTCACATTATTTGTGTCTGGGGAGCACTGAATATGTATGACTAATTTGGGGGTTTAATTCAGTTTTGTCACAGTGAAATTGTGCATTTCCGCTTGAGGTTGACAGGTTAGAGCGCTCCAATGTCAGCACACACTGAGCACCAAGTCTTTAACTGTGGTGCCATGTCTCTGAATCAATGTGTCTTTGAAATTGCCATGGATCTAACGGTTTGCACTGTAATGTTGTTAGCTAGTCTGACATGTTTAAACATGTTAAAACATGCAAAACTTCCTTTGCCAACCTAGAAAACAGCTTCAGCTATTGTGATGCTTTTTTACATTTCTAAACATATACTGTGATAACATAAAAGGAGAAATTGTTTTACTATAAATACATAACAACATAAAGGACAAACTGAACAGACTACTACAAAAACTACATATCATAAAGTTACCAGTAACTTGCTAATTTAGTTTATGCATATGTACTACTACAAATGCTAAAAACTTTGTATAAAGGGTCCTTATACATGTTACAGTATGCCTTGAAAAAAACATGAACACGCATATTCTCTACAGTTTTCTGTCATATGCAAATGAAAAAAAAAACAAAACTGCATAACTAAAGAAAGCAAAGAAACATTTGCCAACAAAACCTCCAAACTACACCTGAGAATTTGTTTCTGCTGCCAAGAAAGAGGTCTCAATCTTCCAGCATGTTCATACACACTCTGTAAATTACCCCAGTGATCTAATTGTGTGCTTGTTCCCTTGCACAGCATATCCATACCCAAACCTACAGAGAGCTGACTTTATTCATCAGAGTTCACAGACAATCCAATCAAACTCACATCAGCTATGTTTATACAGGCGACAGCTCTGCGATTGATTTAGCTGTGCCTTTATTGTGTTGCTTGGACTAGCAATATTTTGATAAATACATTGCCTTGTCACTTATACAGGGCCCAGCACACCAGGGTCTGTGGGGTAGCAGTCAGCTCAGTGAAGCCTTTGTGCTGCCTTTGTCCAAGGAGAAGTGTACAGTGCATCAAGACAGTTCAAGTTTGTGGGAAAGAAGATGTTACTAATCCCTTCTGTACTCTGTGTGTTTCATTTCAACCCATCCATTCTCTGAATGTGACATTCCACCCAACCAGTCAGACTCTCTCAAAGTGGTAATAATGACTCTACTGCAAGGGGAGCTTCTTCAACAACTGTCTAATCCTGCTACACCACACAAGAGGCACCAATTACTAAATAATACTGTACTGGACCAAGTGAGCATGCATGATGCAAAAGGCACAGGCAGCCGTTGAAATGTGCTGTATTAGCTCTGAAAACAGGGGTCCTCCCCTGAGCACTCACAATTAAATTAGCTCTGAAAACAGCGGTCCTCCCCTGAGCACTCACAATTAAATTAGCTCTGAAAACAGGGGTCCTCCCCTGAGCACTCACAATTAAATTAGCTCTGAAAACAGGGGTCCTCCCCTGAGCACTCACAATTAAATTAGCTCTGAAAACAGGGGTCCTCCCCTGAGCACTCACAATTAAATTAGCTCTGAAAACAGGGGTCCTCCCCTGAGCACTCACAATTAAATTAGCTCTGAAAACAGGGGTCCTCCCCTGAGCACTCACAATTAAATTAGCTCTGAAAACAGCGGTCCTCCCCTGAGCACTCACAATTAAATTAGCTCTGAAAACAGGGGTCCTCCCCTGAGCACTCACAATTAAATTAGCTCTGAAAACAGGGGTCCTCCCCTGAGTACTCACAATTAAATTAGCTCTGAAAACAGGGGTCCTCCCCTGAGCACTCACAATTAAATTAGCTCTGAAAACAAGGGTCCTCCCCTGAGCACTCACAATTAAATTAGCTCTGAAAACAGGGGTCCTCCCCTGAGCACTCACAATTAAATTAGCTCTGAAAACAGGGGTCCTCCCCTGAGCACTCACAATTAAATTAGCTCTGAAAACAGGGGTCCTCCCCTGAGCACTCACAATTAAATTAGCTCTGAAAACAAGGGTCCTCCCCTGAGCACTCACAATTAAATTAGCTCTGAAAACAGGGGTCCTCCCCTGAGCACTCACAATTAAATTAGCTCTGAAAACAAGGGTCCTTCCCTGAGCACTCACAATTAAATTAGCTCTGAAAACAGGGGTCCTCCCCTGAGCACTCACAATTAAATTAGCTCTGAAAACAGGGGTCCTCCCCTGAGCACTCACAATTAAATTAGCTCTGAAAACAGGGGTCCTCCCCTGAGCACTCACAATTAAATTAGCTCTGAAAACAGGGGTCCTCCCCTGAGCACTCACAATTAAATTAGCTCTGAAAACAGGGGTCCTCCCCTGAGCACTCACAATTAAATTAGCTCTGAAAACAGGGGTCCTCCCCTGAGCACTCACAATTAAATTAGCTCTGAAAACAGGGGTCCTCCCCTGAGCACTCACAATTAAATTAGCTCTGAAAACAAGGGTCCTTCCCTGAGCACTCACAATTAAATTAGCTCTGAAAACAGGGGTCCTCCCCTGAGCACTCACAATTAAATTAGCTCTGAAAACAAGGGTCCTCCCCTGAGCACTCACAATTAAATTAGCTCTGAAAACAGGGGTCCTCCCCTGAGCACTCACAATTAAATTAGCTCTGAAAACAGGGGTCCTCCCCTGAGCACTCACAATTAAATTAGCTCTGAAAACAAGGGTCCTTCCCTGAGCACTCACAATTAAATTAGCTCTGAAAACAGGGGTCCTCCCCTGAGCACTCACAATTAAATTAGCTCTGAAAACAGGGGTCCTCCCCTGAGCACTCACAATTAAATTAGCTCTGAAAACAGGGGTCCTCCCCTGAGCACTCACAATTAAATTAGCTCTGAAAACAGGGGTCCTCCCCTGAGCACTCACAATTAAATTAGCTCTGAAAACAGGGGTCCTCCCCTGAGCACTCACAATTAAATTAGCTCTGAAAACAGGGGTCCTCCCCTGAGCACTCACAATTAAATTAGCTCTGAAAACAGGGGTCCTCCCCTGAGCACTCACAATTAAATTAGCTCTGAAAACAGGGGTCCTCCCCTGAGCACTCACAATTAAATTAGCTCTGAAAACAGCGGTCCTCCCCTGAGCACTCACAATTAAATTGGCAAAGTGTTTTTTCAAAGCGCAGCACCTGTCATATCTTGTCTTCTTTTCATAACTTCAAAGACATGAAAGTCACAAAGCCAGGCCCAGACAGGGGTCACAGGTCAGCGGTATGTTTGACTGATGCGTGGTCATTTATTGGCTCATTTCTGAGCTGTGAATTTCCTCTCCAGAATCTGAATAAGTACGACCTCAGTGTCGCCTACTATTTTTAGTTGAGCAGAAGGTTTGATCCCAACCGAAGTGAGCATGTGTATCAAACTCACCTACATAATATGTCTAAGTGAAATGTAAAAATATTCCAGAGAGATCGTGTCATTGAAACATAAGGATATTCCAGAGAGAGATATAGTGTCAGTGAAATGTAAGGATATTCCAGAGAGATCGTGTTAGTGAAATGTAAGGATAATCCAGAGAGATTGTGTCAGTGAAATGTAAGGATATTCCAGAGAGATCGTGTCAGTGAAATGTAAGGATATTCCAGAGAGATCGTGTCAGTGAAATGTAAGGATAATCCAGAGAGATCGTGTCAGTGAAATGTAAGGATAATCCAGAGAGATCGTGTCAGTGAAATGTAAGGATAATCCAGAGAGATCGTGTCAGTGAAATGTAAGGATAATTCAGAGAGATCGTGTCAGTGAAATGTAAAGATAATTCAGAGAGATCGTGTCAGTGAAAAGTAAGGATAATCGAGAGAGATCGTGTTCACACAAGGTGTTCACAATCACCTGGCAGCTCAGGGAAGACACACAATAAGCTCCAGCGATTTGTTTTGGGGTGTGCCGTTGTCGGATAAACATGACACCTGAGAAATGTTTAGTGTATAATTTCTGTAAAATCAAGTTATCAGATCCATCCAGCATCACATCATGTGCTATCAGATCCATCCAGAGTCACAGTCATGTGCTATCAGATCCAGAGTCACAATCATGTGCTATCAGATGCAAAGTCATAAGTCATGTGCTATCAGATCCAGAGTCACAATCATGTGCTATCAGATCCATCCAGAGTCACAGTCATGTGCTATCAGATGCACAGTCACAATCATGTGCTATCAGATGCAGAGTCATAAGTCATGTGCTATCAGATCCAGAGTCACAATCATGTGCTATCAGATCCGTCCAGAGTCACAGTCATGTGCTGTCAGATCCAAAGTCACAGTCATGTGCTATCAGATCCAGAGTCATGGTCATGTGCTATCAGATCCAGAGTCACAATCATGTGCTATCAGATCCGTCCAGAGTCACAGTCATGTGCTGTCAGATCCAAAGTCACAGTCATGTGCTATCAGATCCAGAGTCATGGTCATGTGCTAGCAGATCTCGATGGACTTGTTCTTTGAGCTCCCTCAATCATACCTGTACTGTTAGGGTATATAGACTCTTACTAACTTTAAGCAATGCACAATTGGCTATGGTTTAAGTTATACATCCAACAATAGAAATATTCAGTAATAAAGTAATACATGCTTTTTCATTTTTTCTCACTGACACGGTGAATGTTTGAAGATTTATTTTAGGGCAGGGCAAGGTTAGAGTATATCATCTGATACGATCAGACATGAAGACTGTGGGTTCCAATTGCAGCTCTATTAAAAGTGACATGCAGGGGTTAGAGATTCAGCTTGCTCGCCCTTTATCCACATTTTGTGTTTTTTACTTTTCTTAAAGTCAGCTGACAATTAGTTTTGATTTCCAAAGATCTTCACTCTGGCTCTGGTTTTGTCACAAGCTGAAATGTCAGCAGACACTTACATGAAAAGGCATAAAACAGACATCCAGGAATGTCTTCTATTGCACATTGTAAGAGACAGCGTGGCTTCATAATGCAGTTATTACTGTACCAGGGCCTGTGCTTTCAGGAATACAAGCAGACCAATTAGCAATTTAAAATGTTTTTATTATTTCTGAAATACAAATGAATGAATAACTAGAAGATGCATTGCTTTGTGAACTGCCCATTCCATTGATTAAAATCCCACAGTAATGTTTGTCAATTTCCAGAAAAAAATACTGGCCCTAGATATTACATTTGTTAAGTGAAGTTCTATATTGGACCAATCTGAAGAGGAGAGAGTGGAGGCAGGCCTTATTCATGATTTGTTAAAAGCCAATTAAAGCTGATTAATACCTGGCCAGTAGGAACTATGTATGTTTGTAATATGAAATGAATAAGAAATCAATAACTGCCTCATACTGCACATGGATCCATTATCTGTAACTGCTTAACCCTATAGAAGGTCGTGGTGAGCCAGAGACTAACCTGGCAGACACAGGGCGCAAGGTGGCACTACACCCTGGACGGGACGCCAGTGCATCTCAGGGCAACTAAGGGACAATTTAGAGAGGCCAATCCACTTAGCCAGCATGTGTTTGCACTGTGGAAGGAAACCAGAGTACTTGGAGGAAACCCACGCAAACTCCACACAGACAGACCCCCCTGTGGCCAGAATCAAACCCAGGACCCAGGAGCTGTGAGGCAGCAGTGCTAACCACAGTGCCACCGTGCCACCCCCATACTGCACATGCTAGATAAGCATTTCTAAAGAACCTTGGTACTGCAGCCTCTTAACTAAAGAAGAGTTCATCCAGAACAAAGCCCTGACCACAGCAAAGTGAAACCAGGTAAAGCTTCAAGCCAGGATTTAATTCACATTATCAACAGTTTACTCTTCAGATCATCCGGTCCTGATTAAAACCACACCTTCATAGTTTACAATTGAACCTACCCATTACTGTAATTAGACTGTCCGCACTGCAGCACTGTGATCCATAACCCCTCAGATCTGTCACTAATTAACAATAATAACAGGCATGGTTTGCGGGTAAGAGAGGTTTCAGCAGGGGTTGATTTGTGATACCGGCTTCTGTGCAATAAATCCTTCAGAATTAAACAGTTAAGCAAATATACTGTAGGAAGACACGTTTCAATGTGTTGATATGAAACAGTGATGTCTAATTGTGTGTCCATTTACGTGAACGAGGGTTGGAATAAGGATGTTTGTGTAAATTTCCCTCCTAATGCTCCTCATATTGTTATGAGATTGTGCAGTATAGGGGTACCTTCAATCCTAGTGATGCCATTGCTGCAAAGCAGTAACAGTGACCTTTCCCGTCCCATGACACTGCAGTAGACTCTGCTCAATGGGGAATCAGGATAGGGCCATTACTTCAAGCCAGTCGTGTTCTTGCAGAGGATGAAAGGTGGGCTTTTTAAGAGCACCACTGGAAGTGTCTGGACCTTTTCAGCCCCTGCCCTTATTAGAAGCATGCTCTGTATGAAGATGGGAGATCTGCAGGGCCATATTGTATGCGTAAGATGCAAGCAGTAACAATACAGTGTTTTTTTCAATAAAGGCTTCTAGCGAGTTCATTTCTTCAGGGCCACCTTCTGTGTTTTAGCAGAAGAATAACTATCTAACTGTTGAAATGTCTAACTAACTAACTAAAACTATCTGTCTAACTAAACCAACAACAACAACAACACAAAAAACTGTGTCAATTAGATTAGGAATAATTGTTCTCCAAATTGTTCTGAAGAGAAAATGCAATCACATATTACACAAACATTAAAGCAATGAGGAGCCCCTTCGTCTTCATGATTCAGTGGCTGTGTTAATAAGAATATAAACTGGTTTACACTGCCAGGCATGTAAGGTAGCTGCTACCTAATTACAGTCAAACATTGAAGGTAGAGATTGTGATAGAGAACGCTGCAAACTGGATTATGCCAGAGAAACATGCGCAGTAGAAACCGCACGCGCACACACTGGTGTTTGAGTTCACTGTGCCAATCTCAGGACTGGGTTGGTGTGAGGACATGTTGTACCCACTAATAAACAACAGTGTTCCCATACATTGTTTGAACTGGGATGTGTGTCTCAGTGTGTGTGTGTGTGTGTGTGTCTGTGTGTGTGTGTGCGCATCTGTGTCTCAGCGTGTGTGTGTCTCAGCGTGTGTGTGGCTCAATATGTGTGTACCCTCCCCACCATCACCACCTCGTCTTAACATGTTTCCCTGTTCTACTGCCATGAAAAAAAAGAACAAGAATAAATAAACACATTATACTTCTGCAGGAAGCATTCAAACAGAATATATTCCTTTTCAGTTGACATAATGTGAGGATTTGGGATGAAACCCCTGAGGCACTCACTTAAAGAAATTGCTATCGAGAAAAATAAAACAACACAAATGCAGAAGCAGTGTAGGAGTGTCAGGGTTAATAAAACACTCCATTGTCTGGATGAACAACAACAGCTCGGAATGTTCTCTCTCTCTGTTTTGTTTTTGTGCTGACAATGCAAACCACTTCCTCATCACAGTGGGAGACCCCAGATTTACATCCCCACTCTCTGATACCACCAGCCAATTAGAGGAGGATTGTGCACTCCAAGAGCCTTCAGCTAAGAGAATTAAAATCTCAAAATCATTTTAATGAAAATGGCCTGTTGTACAGCTATTGGCGCATGTATGTCAAAGGCGAGCGGTCTTGTACAATTCAATTAAGATGTTGGCAGGGATTGTGTTTTGCTATACTTGCATACCTTGTAATTTAATTTGCAGTTTATTTTGCTGATAGGCACACAAAGCTGCCTTGGAGAGGGTTTCTCTGCATTAACCTTCAGCTTGCATTCGCCAGCGGGGTCTGAGAGCATGTGCTGGTGAGTCTCTAGGAGGGCACTTCTCAGACATCCCAGATTGACGGAGGAGCAGCTGTGAAAAGCGTTGAAGCTTTCTCCTTATCGTTGTAGAAAGTGTTGGAACCACACATTGTGCTAAACAAGGTCAAGGCACGCAAGGTCAAGGCACGCAATGGCAATCAGCCACTTCTTTCAGTGACACCCGACAATCATAATGTGTAAAGATGAGAAATCTGTTGTGGAAATGTTTGAGCCTTCATTTAGAAGAAGCATCATCAGTGATGTTTGCAAATGAGCTTTTAGGTGAGAATGTGAGCAACAACAGATCTCTAGATTGCAGACATCTCTCTCTCTCTGCTCCTTCACACAGTAAAGATGTTGCAATCTCTCACTGCTTGCAGCTTGAACGCTCATTGCTGTTTTTTTCTAGGAGGTGTTTTACACAGACTCAGATACCACAGAGATACAGCATGCATTTATCACTAACTCACTCTGCTCCATGTAGAACCAATGAAAAAATAAGCCAAAACAGCAGAGCTCTGTTTGTAATAACAGTGTAATTACTCACATGGTTATAAACTGAGCCAAAACACAGATATTCGTTTGTAACAGTGTAATTACACACATGGTTATAAACTAAGCCAAAACAGAGCTTTGTTTGTAATAACATTGTAATTACACATATGGTTATAAACAGCCAAGCCAAAGAGAGCTTTATTTGTAACAACAGTGTAATTACATGTATTTATGGTGATGGAATAAAGGGTAAAAACAGAGCCAGGTGCAATGCTACAACAAGAAAGATCCAAGTTGTCCATTCCAGATTTCTGTTCAATCTGTTTGCTACAAGTTGTGATTGTGAATAAGGTAAATGGCAAACACATGTTTTTTCAGGCATTATGAAGGCAGTGTGGATATGATTATACTGACAAGTGACTGAACAAACTGAGGAAGTGGGCTGTCATTGTCATCATGGCCAATTGGTGATGTTGCTCTATTATCCCCACTGGGGAGGAGGGGATATAGTGGAGGCAGACGTACATACATGTGCATGGGACACTTCACAGATTCATCCAAATATCTGGAGAGCCGCTTAGGCAGTGTTCATGAAGATACTGGCAGATTCTGGAGGTGAATAGGTACACCCATCCATCTGTCACACACTTAGAAGCTAGGAAAACTGGCTTGCACTGGCTCGCGTTCTCTCAGCTTCATATTGCCGTTACCATATTTCACAGACTCTCTCCGGAGACTGGTGGGAAACGCTCAATGTGTGCCTCCTCAGGCATGCATCTACCACCTGAACCTGGAAACAAAACTGCTGAGCAAAACAACACCCACTACAATGAAAGAGGCTCGCCTTCATCCTGTCCAATCACGTGGAAAGCATCTTTCATGCACAGAATGCTGATGAAACCTTATTCAGATCACATGCAGTTTATATCAGACCCTCATATTTGCAGCTATGTTTTAGATGGTAAATGTAATGCTGCAGCTCACACAACAGCCTTGTAGATTTGTGGTTTATCACCACAGCAACGCACATAATAACGCTGTTGTTACTTTGGGTGCAGTTCAAAATAAATCCTGAAGAAACATGAAGACAGCTTTAGTATTGAAACAGGAACAACCCCAAAGAGCTTAAACAGACGTTAGCAGCTAAGATAAGACAAAGCCATTACCTTCACTGCAAAAAAAAAAAACAGGGAAAATGAAAGGCCACTCAACAAATCCAATCAGCATTCCAAACAAGTTGACCAAAGTTTTTTTAGTTTTTTTTTTTTTGCACCGCTAGAACAAAGTCATGAAAATGGCTGCACTTTTAATGGGGATCCCGATAGAGTAAATGATCCCCCCAGATATAGTTTCTGTGTCTGACTCTGCACTGATTTCACTTCTCATCACAGTCAGAATGAGTCACGTCTGTATATTATTTAACACACAACATATTATTTAATATCAAACTCTGGGTTCCTGATCACTTCAATAACACACTTCATTGAAAGGATTTCTGAACCCTGGGACTGGGTACAACAAGGCTGGTATGAGTTTCAAGCCATGCTCATATGATCCTGCATAGGTCTTACCTGCATTTAACTTCAGTGAAGGGGAGCTCCTCAGAGCGCCGTGCAGTGCTTCTCTATATTAGTCTACAAAGCTTTTGGCTATTTAAAGATTTTATAGTCAATAAATATGTCTACATGTGGTTCATCGCTGTTGGCTGTAAAGGGTAATAATTTTATGGTGATTTTGTTTTTGCACTTAAAAAGAAAAATTGGATCACAGCCATTGCAGATTTGTTGGTGATCAGTGGGGTTGGAAACTGAATCTCACTTAACTAGTTTCTTACTGGTTACCCAGCTGGCTTATTAAAAAATCAAACAGCTTGAGTTTAGAGCAACCAAATGAGTTCACTGTGTCGACATTCAACTGGCTGGAAAACATTGCTGTCGAGGAGGGGGGGGCATCTTTTTTGAGACGGGGTGGAGAGCGCTCAGGGTTTTCTTGACAGGATGGAGAGCGCTCAGGGTTTTCTTGACAGGGTAGAGAGCGCTCAGGGTTTTCTTGACAGGGTAGAGAGCGCTCAGGGTTTTCTTGACAGGATGGAGAGCGCTCAGGGTTTTCTTGAGATGGGGTGGAGAGCGCTCAGGGTTTTCTTGACAGGGTGGAGAGCGCTCAGGGTTTTCTTGACAGGGTGGAGAGCGCTCAGGGTTTTCTTGACAGGGTGGAGAGCGCTCAGGGTTTTCTTGAGACAGGGTGGAGAGCGCTCAGGGTTTTCTTGAGACAGGGTGGAGAGCGCTCAGGGTTTTCTTGAGACGGGGTAGAGAGCGCTCAGGGTTTTCTTGACAGGGTGGAGAGCGCTCAGGGTTTTCTTGAGATGGGGTAGAGAGCGCTCAGGGTTTTCTTGACATGGGGTGGAGAGCGCTCAGGGTTTTCTTGAGACAGGGTGGAGAGCGCTCAGGGTTTTCTTGACAGGGTGGAGAGCGCTCAGGGTTTTCTCAGGGTTTTCTTGAGACAGGGTAGAGAGCGCTCAGGGTTTTCTTGACAGGGTGGAGAGTGCTCAGGGTTTTCTTGAGACAGGGTGGAGAGCGCTCAGGGTTTTCTTGACAGGGTGGAGAGCGCTCAGGGTTTTCTTGAGACGGGGTGGAGAGCGCTCAGGGTTTTCTTGACAGGGTGGAGAGCGCTCAGGGTTTTCTTGACAGGGTGGAGAGCGCTCAGGGTTTTCTTGACAGGGTGGAGAGCGCTCAGGGTTTTCTTGACAGGGTGGAGAGCGCTCAGGGTTTTCTTGACAGGGTGGAGAGCGCTCTGGGTTTTCTTGAGACAGGGTGGAGAGCATTTAGGGTTTTCTTGACAGGGTTCAGGGTTTGGAATTTGTTCTTTCTAAGCCTCATACTTTTTTATTGTGGTCACGCTATTCTATTTGATGATAGATGACTTGGTTTCATTAGCAATCTGAAAGAGCTGTTCCTAACATTATTAGCTTTTTGCTGATTTCCCTGACAAGCAGGATGTTCCGAGTCTGTATGAGACAGCCAGATAGATGGATTGACTCGAGTTACCAATTAGTTAATCAGATGCCCGCTTATCCACCCTGAACTACCATTAGGAGATCAGTGCACAGGCTCTGTGTGTCTATCTGCTGTCTGTCTGCCTGTGCGCTTGTATATCTTATATTCAGTGGACCAATTGGTCGGCACACAGTGATGGGAATTAGGCTGGCTGTCCCGGGCCATACAACTGTACTGTATGAGAGACCTAAGCATTGGTTTCCAAGGAAAGGTTGTTCATGCATAAGAATTTGTTTTATGCCTAGTGTTTTTAATCTAAAAATTTCACTTCATTTTCAAGGTCCAATTACTGTTGCAAACGTATCATTATACACTATGGAATGATCTGTTTTTAAAAAATCACACACAACCATTTATATGCTCTCTTTTTTCTAAAATTAAAAGTTGTTCCAGTAGATTGCTTCTTTAATAAGGCTATATCTGAAGAGAGCTCCAGGTTGTTGCAACATGCCTGCTTCTTACACTCAGAGGTTCACTTTGAATCCAAAGGTCACAAAATCAGCTGAGTGGAGTGGCTCTATCAGAGCCTCCAGCTCATTAATCAAGATGGCTCGTACCGACAACTCTTCCTGTTCATTATAATAGCATTCCCCTGTACTTTGTGGGGGTCCGTCATTATAATGCAGGAACGCAGGTATAACCGCGTTGGAAAGACTTGTTTAATGAGACTTCATAGCTGCTTACGGAGGGATCGTGAAAGAGCCGTCAAGCCTGTAAGAGTATGAGAAGGGTTTACCTGCCTGCCGCAGAGAGCTCGTAGGACGGGTTCTCTGGGAAGGCTGTCAGGAAACAAACGAGGAGCGGCATGCAAGCGAGCCATCCTGTCAGCAGAGCTGTCAGTCTTCCAGCCACTACAGGATGAGAAACTATAATTGCACTCACCAGGTCGATGACATGTGCTGCCAGACTGAATGTGTTTGCAGAGCGAGGAGTAGAGCAAGCAGGGGGCAGGCTGGGTTGGGGGACACAGACTACTCCGGGCTGCAGTGTGTCTGGGGAGCAATCTTTGCCTTAGATATACAGGAATAATACCAAAAATAATCAGAAGGAAGGTCAGGAGAGAGTATCTTCTGAAGCTAGGTGGCGCGGTGCAGCCACCTTTCACACGCAGGCCAGGGCTCGATTCTCTGGATTGAATTACAAATGAAATGAGCCTGGCAGTCTCAGTTAAACCTTCAGTGAAGTGGGATTCAGATGATAGAGTCCTCACAGAGTTGAGCATAGTGCAGGACTGGACGTACATGAAGCCTCAGCTGTTTTCTTGTATTGAGCCCAGCACAGGACCCAATGGGCATGGAGCCTCAACTGTTTCCTTTTGCTGAAGGCAGGTGCAACGTGAGGCTCTCCATATTGCCACCGAAACAATGGCTGCCAACAAAGTACCCATTGAAAGAAAATATGGGAAGCTTTTTGTGATAACCACAGAAGTTGAGACCACCAAACACGGTTATGACACAAACCAGACTTGAACCTAGACTTCCAGAAGTGAAACGCCAGCGCGCTGCATTCACATCGTAACACCAATCATGTTCATTCTCACACTAGAATATACCAGTCCTTGGTGTCTGTTTACAACATTATTCCTTATTGCAGCTATAGGGACTCAAGCTTCCTTCTGTGTGAAACCTGCTTGCCACAAGGCCACTCTGAGAGCAGCAGTAGGAGGTTATAGGAATACACAAAAATAAATACGAAATTCCCCCGTGGCATAATTCTAATAAAAACCCTACCCTTGACAAAAAGATCAACCTTCTTAATTGTGTATCATCTATTTTCTATAGTGTCCGCGACTCTGACGCTTTAAGCAGCGGTTGGCCGCAGGGGATTAGAAAGAGCAGGCAAAGCATGTGCAAGGCTTCCAGGGGACCTGGACTCACTCCCATGCACTGCCATGCAGCTCATCTCCACCCAAATGAAGCCTCAGTTAAAGAATAAGTGTGCAATATGCCAGCCATCATCATTTATGTCACATGGAAAACACACTGAACAGTGAAAAGCCTTGCACTCAAACAAGGAGTTGACTGTATTGTCTGGCTTCTAAATAATAACCAAGTCCACACACCTCCATCAAGCTGCAATGCAGCTAACTTTCCTGCTCGGTGGTGTTAGTGTGTGCGTTGTTCTGCATATGGGAAATGACTTACAAGCTTTAGATTAGATCTGCTATGGGTGACCCCCAGTGGACTGTGATGTTATTAAAAAGCTGTATTTGGTGATGTTCCAGCAGCAGCACATCTCTGTTTCAGAAACACACATCTAAACGGGAACTCTGAAAATCAATACTGACCTTCAATACAGACTCATTACTAACTCTCTCTCTCTCTCTCTCTCTCTCTCTCTCTCTGTCTCTCTCTGCCATTATTAAAAACTCGTATTAAACACGGGTTTATTTATATTAACAGTTTAACAGGATCTCAGAAGCAGCTTGTTTGCGTCACGGCTATTAGGTAGGTGGAGAAAAAAAAAACTCACTGTTTCCGTCACTCTGTGCTTACATTACTACCTGCAGAAGTAGGAGGTTATAAAAAGAACACAAGATTATGTTTTTACAGTCAAGGTCAGGAGCCTCACTAGAATAGGGATATGGGTGGAAGATGGCAGGGGTCAGTTTAGAGCACAGTGGAAGTGCTGAACTTCTGGCAGCTGTGCTCTAGGAGCATGTCTGCAATGTTCCCTTTCTTCTCACCACCCCTCTCGGCAGTCACACCCTGCCTGTCTGCCCACCCAGGCATGAAATAATGCCAAACAGAGGAGGAAATAAAAGTTGCTGGGAGCAGCAACTGATTTGGGCAGGGAGCCGTCCTGCTCTCTCCTCACGGGTGGCTGACAGGGAGTACCGAGGCATTTCCTCCTCACAGTGCGTGCGTGCCAGGTATATATCAGCATTTATAGGGTCCTCAATACTGGACTGAATAGAATCTTCAGAACAGGCAAATGGAACACTCCGGGATGGAACAGCTTGTATCACAAACCTCAAAACTTTCACTCACCAATCAGGAAGCTCCATTCCAGGGCAGATAGGGTTAGCATTAAAAAAGCAAAACGGAAAGAAAGCAAAAACAATGAAAAGGTAAATGAATATGCAAATTTGAGATGAAAGCACTGTCTATCATACTACTCCCCATAAACACCACCGTCACAACGAAGATCACAGTACAGCGCTCCCCATAAACACCACCGTCACAACGAAGATCACAGTACAGCACTCCCCATAAACACCACCATCGCAACGAAGATCACAGTACAGCACTCCCCATAAACACCACCGTCGCAACGAAGATCACAGTACGGCACTCCCCATGAACACCACCGTCACAACGAAGATCACAGTACGGCGCTCCCCATAAACACCACCGTCACAACGAAGATCACAGTACAGCGCTCCCCATAAACACCACCGTCGCAACGAAGATCACAGTACAGCACTCCCCATAAACACCACCGTCGCAACGAAGATCACAGTACAGCACTCCCCATAAACACCACCGTCGCAACGAAGATCACAGTACAGCGCTCCCCATAAACACCACCGTCGCAACGAAGATCACAGTACAGCGCTCCCCATAAACACCACCGTCGCAACGAAGATCACAGTACAGCACTCCCCATAAACACCACCGTCGCAACGAAGATCACAGTACAGCACTCCCCATAAACACCACCGTCGCAACGAAGATCACAGTACAGCACTCCCCATAAACACCACCGTCGCAACGAAGATCACAGTACAGCACTCCCCATAAACACCACCGTCACAACGAAGATCACAGTACAGCGCTCCCCATAAACACCACCGTCGCAACGAAGATCACAGTACAGCACTCCCCATAAACACCACCGTCGCAACGAAGATCACAGTACAGCACTCCCCATAAACACCACCGTCGCAACGAAGATCACAGTACAGCACTCCCCATAAACACCACCGTCGCAACGAAGATACACAGTACAGCGCTCCCCATAAACACCACCGTCGCAACGAAGATCACAGTACAGCACTCCCCATAAACACCACCGTCACAACGAAGATCACAGTCGCAACGAAGATCACACAGACCTCCCCATAAACACCACCGTCACAACGAAGATCACAGTACAGCGCTCCCCATAAACACCACCGTCGCAACGAAGATCACAGTACGGCGCTCCCCATAAACACCACCGTCGCAACGAAGATCACAGTACAGCGCTCCCCATAAACACCACCGTCACAACGAAGATCACAGTACAGCACTCCCCATAAACACCACCGTCGCAACGAAGATCACAGTACAGCACTCCCCATAAACACCACCGTCGCAACGAAGATCACAGTACAGCGCTCCCCATAAACACCACCGTCGCAACGAAGATCACAGTACGGCGCTCCCCATAAACACCACCGTCGCAACGAAGATCACAGTACGGCGCTCCCCATAAACACCACCGTCGCAACGAAGATCACAGTACAGCGCTCCCCATAAACACCACCGTCGCAACGAAGATCACAGTACGGCGCTCCCCATAAACACCACCGTCGCAACGAAGATCACAGTACAGCACTCCCCATAAACACCACCGTCGCAACGAAGATCACAGTACGGCGCTCCCCATAAACACCACCGTCGCAACGAAGATCACAGTACAGCACTCCCCATAAACACCACCGTCGCAACGAAGATCACAGTACGGCACTCCCCATAAACACCACCGTCGCAACGAAGATCACAGTACGGCACTCCCCATAAACACCACCTCCCCATAAACACCACCGTCGCAACGAAGATCACAGTACGGCACTCCCCATAAACACCACCGTCGCAACGAAGATCACAGTACAGCACTCCCCATAAACACCACCGTCGCAACGAAGATCACAGTACAGCACTCCCCATAAACACCACCGTCGCAACGAAGATCACAGAGATGAAAAACCACAGTACCATACTCCCCATAAACACCACCGTCACAACGAAGATCACAGTACAGCACTCCCCATAAACACCACCGTCGCAACGAAGATCACAGTACGGCACTCCCCATAAACACCACCGTCGCAACGAAGATCACAGTACGGCACTCCCCATAAACACCACCGTCGCAACGAAGATCACAGTACAGCACTCCCCATAAACACCACCGTCACAACGAAGATCACAGTACAGCACTCCCCATAAACACCACCGTCACAACGAAGCTCACAGTACAGCGCTCCCCATAAACACCACCGTCGCAACGAAGATCACAGTACTGCGCTCCCCATAAACACCACCGTCACAACGAAGATCACAGTACAGCACTCCCCATAAACACCACCGTCGCAACGAAGATCACAGTACGGCACTCCCCATAAACACCACCGTCAACGAAGATCACAGTACGGCACTCCCCATAAACACCACCGTCGCAACGAAGATCACAGCCCTCAAAAACCACAGTACAGCACTCCCCATAAACACCAGCCTTGAATCAGTGTCGTCCTTTAGTAAACACAGCAGCTGTTTTAGGCAGTTTAAAACAAACACTGCAGCATTCTTCTGAAGACAGACAGTGTTTGACTGCAGAAAAGAACCAATGTGATCATGTAGACCTGTGTAAACTGGAACCATGGACCGGGTCTACTGAACAGAAAGGATGCACAGTCAGGCTTTCTTAGGGGTGAAGTCAATTTACAATTTGTGCCTACAGTACAGTACATCCTTTCCTAGTTATACAATGCCACCCAAACTCATTTTCAAGTGGACAAGTGAAAATTTACTCCTCCAAATATTCTGAAGCTTTTTTTAAATAAGACCATTTATTCCTCTTGCTTGTGTAATATTGAGAGGAAGGTTCATTAATCAGTTTGATTTCTGTATGCTATTCCTGGTTATCATGTATCAATGTATTTCCCATTGAATTCCAGTTAAGTAACTGTTAATTCCATTCCTACTCATATAAACTGACACGGACAGGGACATCATCCTGTCTACAATGTTCTCAGTGTCAGGGGTGACTGTTTCATTACAACCCATGCATTGTGTATATTTAGATATGGAACAACTATTTAATTTAATGTATATTCATACTTGTAAATCAACCAGAGAGGCTAATGCTAATTTCCCGACACACAACATGCTGCCAGAAGAACGTTTCTGCTAGAAAACAAAAGAAAACATGCTCTATCTTCCTGCTGAATGCTTGTCTTTTTTCTGCCTCACCTCAAAGTCAGATTGATATGCAGGCTAATGAAAAGTTACAGTCCTTGCGTCTTGTGTTATTCCTAACAGTTATTGCAACACAAAGAAATGTTTAATCACGTGCCTTGCATACATTTTAAAATCCACTCTGAATATTAACAAATACAAAATAAATGAAAAAAGATTTGGTTCAGAAATAAAAAAAAATGGGATAAAAAGGTACTTTGAATGTATACAGTATATTGTATATGGAAACTAAACGCCTGGTCAGTATCCACTAAAGGTTGTGCACAGAGGATAATTACTGTACTTGGAGGTACGTGTCTGATTTTTTGTAACTATGCTATTTCGATGTATGTTTTTGGCACAAACAGGCAATCTAACTTTAACATAACAAACATGAACTCTTTTCCGAATTCATTTAAACGGTGTTTGCATCTCCTCCAGTGGTATTCTGACAGTATTGCGTGGCTCTCAGAGTCATGGAGGGGTTCTACTCATTGACTTCCAGGACAATGGAGGGTCTGGGTGTGGAGACTGGTCTGTGACGTGTGCCACACAGCCCTATCAGAGAGGCGTCTCACTGGAGGGGATTGATCAGCTGTGTGGAGACTGGTCCCTGACATGTGACAGAGAGGAGTCTCACTGTGGCTGACTTCCCGTGGGGCTACAGATTTGTGATAAAGTCCTTCTAAAGACGCTGACTGGCTGTGCTAGTATTACTGTTACTGTATCTACTCACAGCAGCCTGGACTTGTCAACTAGTGAGACAAGTCCAGTCAGACAGCACCCCCTCCCCTCACCACGCCAGACAGCTACTGGTGCTGCTGTAGTCCAGAGATCAGAGCATCAGAAATTAGAAAGGCTGACAGCGGAACTGTAAAAGGGGCAGTGTCCCATGTTTTAACCTTTCCCAATACTTCTGCTACGCATTCTCGTGCTTTTGTATACTTTTGGATTCTTTCTTGTGATCTATCACACTTGATAACACTTAACTACTCTATTCTACAAACATAAAAAAAAAACACTAAAAACTGTCTATTATGTCTAAAATCATTTCCCTTTTTGTGGCGTTATATATTTTATTTTAGTATTTTTATCATCTTCTGAGAAATGTAGACTGAATTAGACATTAAGCAATTATTACAGAGAGAGAGAGAGAGAGAGAGAGAAGAGAGAGAGAGAGAGAGAGAGAGAGAGAGAGAGAGAGAGAGAGAGAGAGAGAGAGAGGAGAGAGAGAGAGTTTTTTTTTTTTTTTTTTTTTTTTTGACTTTTAAGATCCTTTATTTAAATATTCCAAATAAAATCCATTAAAATTCAAATAAAGGTAAAACACAACAAAAGTTAAGATTCCTACTGCCTGAGCAAAATTTAAAAAATCCTAAAATATATCGTGTTCTCCTTAAAAACAGATTTTAAACAAAATAAAAGGATCATTAAAAAATCAATATTAAACAGTGTTTTTTTTCTTTGTTGAAAACAGATAAAAGCCAAAAATAAAACACTGTAAAACAAAAATTTAATAAAATTAGAACAAAAACTGGAGCTCCCCCTCCTCACTCACAGCACACAAGGCGTCTCCCACACACCACCTCTCCTGAAAGTCCTCCAGGTTACTGACCAGTTTAAAATACTCAAACTCTACTCTGATCTGGCTGACCACGAGCACCCTGAACTGAACCACTAAACTGGTCAGTCCAGAACCAGAGAGTTGATTTTTCCTTGTCTTTAAAATAGCCAATTTTGCCTGTCCAAATAAAAAATTAATAAGAACACACCTGTTTTTCATTTTAAAACTGTATAGAACCCCAAAAATAAAAAGCTCCTTACTAAAAACGACCCCTAAATTATTCAGGATTCCCTGCAGTAAATTAAAAAGTGGCCGCAGCCTCTCACACTCACTGTAGGCATGAAAGAGAGTTTCCTCTGCTGAGCAAAAAGCGCACTGCTCACTGATGCTGGGGTCCACTCTATGGAGAAACCTGCCTGTGGACACAATGCAGTGTAGAATCTTCCACTGCAGGTCCCCCACTCTCTTGGCGAGAGGCGGCTTGTACAGCACCCTCCACACCGGCCTGTGCCCCTCCTCTACAGCCAAGTAAGCTCGCCACTTAGAGTCTACCAGACCCCTTAGCCTACTATACTCTGTGGCTTTAACACACAATTTGTATATATGTTTTCCATTCATTGTGTGAAAGATAATTTCCTCCACATTCTGCAATTTAAGCAAAGTCCCTCCATTCTCTCCACCGCCCTCACCTTCCTCACCTACTGCTGGTGACACGATCATCCCTGGAAATAAGGAAAGCTGTCTCTGCTCTGTGCCTCTGGACAACTCCTCCCTCAGGACTGCCTTGAGCCGCGGGGAGAGGCAGCCCCTCAACTCACCCATCAGTCTTTCTGCAAGCCTCTCTGAGTGCCAGCCTAGCTGTGCAGTTAGCTGGGAGGCAGTTAGCCAGCAGGAGAGCTCAAGGTTTAACAGGTGGACCATCCTGGTTACACCTGCTTTTAAAAAACTGGCACAGAGCGTCATCGACTGGAGGAACTTAACTGGAAAGAGTGGATTAAAAAATAGGGGCTCCTCAAACAGGTCCTGCCCTGTCAAGGACTCCACATCCCTTTCCACCCTCACCAGCTGCCAGGCTTTTAAAATACTTTGATAAAAAGGAGGAAGTCCTGCTTTACTAAAACTGGTGTTCTCAATTAAAAACAGGTGTTTTCCTAACCCCAGCCCCCCAAATCTATTGAGAAGGAAACAGGCCAGCCTCTTCCAATGAGCCTCCTCCTCAGTGTACAGGAGTCTCTGAACCGCCTGCAGTCTGAAGGCTGCCACCCTGCTGGCAATGCTGACTAGCCCCTGCCCCCCCTCATCACTAGGGAGGTAGAGGACTGCCGGCCTCAAACTGTGTCTCCCGCTCCAAAAGAACTCCAGCAACACTCTCTGGATCTCCTTCACCAGGCCCTGGGGTGGGTCCAAGCATACCAGCTTGTGCCACAAGCTAGAGGCCACCAGATTATTAATAACAAGCACCCGGCCCTTGAAGGACAGTTGAGCCAGCAGTCCCTTCCACCTCTGCAGCCGCCCCCTCACCCTATCCAACAAACCCTCCCAGTTCTTTTTCATGTAGTTTTCTGTTCCGAGGTACACCCCCAACACTTTAATACCTGTTCTGTTCCATTTCAGCCCCTCAGGCAGGAAAGGAGGGGTGCCCTCATCCCAGCCGCCTGACAGGAAGGTGTCACATTTTGCCCAGTTTACTCTGGCAGAAGATGCTCTCTGGAACTCATTTAGAGTCTGCTGCAGCGCTTGGACATCTGCATCCCCACTCACAAACACAGTCACATCGTCTGCGTAGGCAGACACCTTCACTGTGGCAGAGGAGGGTGTGGAGGGCGAGGAGGGCACTGTCCATCCAGCTAGCCTGACCCTCAGCAGGTGCAGCAGGGGCTCTATAACCAGTGAATACAGCATACCAGACAGGGCACAGCCCTGCCTTATACCCCTGCACACTGGGAAGGGCTGACTCAGCCCATTGTTGATCTTTAAAATACTAAAAATGTTGGAATATAAAAGCCGAATATAAGAAATAAAACCAGGACCGAACCCGAAGGCTTCCAGTGTATGAAAGAGGTAGGTGTGGTCGACTCTGTCGAAAGCCTTCTCTTGATCCAGGGAGACCATTCCTACATTAAAATCACAAATATCACTTACAGTTAAAAAATCTCGAATAAAAAACAAGTTATCAAAAATAGAGCGACCCGGTATACAATATGTTTGATCCATATGTATTACAGTTCCAATAACACTTTTTAATCTATTAGCGATTGTTTTGGATAAAATCTTTAAATCAGAACATAAAATTGACACAGGTCTCCAATTTTTAAGCTGGCATAGGTCTCCCTTCTTGGGCAGCAGTGTAACCACTGCCCTACGGCAGCTAAGAGGCAGCTCCCTGTGGCTGAGGCTCTCTCTCAGAACCTGGAGCAAATCCTCCCCCATTATATCCCAGAAATTATTATAAAATTCTGCTGGCAGTCCATCGATCCCGGGAACCTTTCCGCTGGAGAGCTGCTTGACAGCGGCGGTCATCTCCTGGTGGGTCAGCGGTGCGTCCAGCTGAATCTGCTCCTTCTCACTGAGGCTGGGTAACCCCTGGAGCAGCCGCTCAGTGTCCTCTATGTTGCACATTTCATTATTATAAAGTTCCTTGTAAAAACGCACCGCCTCTCTGCTGATTTCCTCCCGGGTGTGCAGTTCTTTCCCACCAGGAGTCCTGATACAACACAGCTGTCTACTGTCCGCTCTCTTCCTCTCCAGGTTGAAGAAGAAACTAGTGGGGGCATCCATGTCTCTCAACTCCATGAATCTGGAACGCACAATCGCCCCCTTCACTCTTTCCTTCAGCAAGCTCCCCAGCGCGATTTTCTGCTCCTTTAGGTTCTCCAGGGTCTGTTCTTTAAATTCTGAATTTAAACTTTCCTCTAGGAGGAGGATTTTGGACTCCAGTTCTCTCACGGCTGTGTTCAGTGACCTGGTTGCATTTATAGTATATTGTTGACAAAAACATTTAATTTGTATTTTGCCAATGTCCCACCACTGTCTTAAATCTTTATATTGTGCTTTTTCTTTTTTCCAAATTATCCAAAAAAGTTTGAATTGTTGCTTAAATTTTACATCTTGTAATAATTTTACATTGAAATGCCAGTAAGATGCTCTGTGGGGTTCTGATTGAATTAATACTGTAATTAATAGACAGTGGTGGTCAGAGAGACTACTGGGGATGATTCTTGCTTTGATAAATTTATTTAAATCGTTTTTTGAAGTATAAAACCGGTCTAGTCTTGCTCTATATACACAGTCTGTGTGATACTGAGACCAGGTGTATTGTCTTGAACTGGGGTGCAGGCATCTCCATATGTCAACCAGGTCACTGGACTCTAACAATGCAGCCAACTCTCTGGAGGACTGAGGGTGTGGTTCATCATTATTTCTATCAATATTAAAATTAACAGTACAATTAAAATCTCCTCCTACTACCACCACATCATTATTATTAATATTAAAAAGAGCTTGCTTTAATTTCTTAAAAAATAAAATTCGTTCCCCCCCTCTATTGGGGGCATAAATATTAATAAAAACATACACTGTACTGCCCAGCCTAGCTCTTACTTTTAAAATCCTCCCTTTCTCGATTTCATCTATATCTAGTAAAACTGCCCCCAGGCTGGGTTTAAAAAGCACGGCTACTCCTGCACTGGTACTAGCGCCGTGACTCATCACGCACAGCCCCTTCCACTCCGCTCGCCACGCCTCCTCATTCTCCTGATCCGAGTGCGTTTCCTGCAGAAACACCACCCCCGCCTGCTTCTGCTCTAAAAACCCGACTAGCTGCGCCCTCTTAAAAGACTGTCTGCAGCCGTTTAGATTAAAAGAAATAAAAACGCACCTTTCCATCATAGCTAAAAAAACTAACACACTAAAACAAGTAATAAAAGACGTTTCATAAAACACAGCCATTTTTAAACAAGAGATTTTGAACCACTTTTAAGATCCTTTTTAATTTTCTGAACAATTTTTTTTAATCTATAACGTTTTGGCTGATCAAATTCTTCTATTGTGGCTTTCCTTGTTATAACGTGAGCGGAGTGGAGAAATAACCTTAGATCAGGGAAAAAACTCTCTATTTCTACTCCCCTTTTCCCTTTTGTTTCTATCATAAAATCATTTACCTGCTCAAGCGTGTATAACTTTTTCTTACTGACGGGTTGGCTATCAGGGATGTCTGAGATAAGCGAGGAGTCAGAGAGCTCCCCCTCCATCTCATCCGCGCTGTCCTCTCGCTCGCCCCCGAGAATCCGTTCCTCCGCAGCTCCCTCCGACTCCCCGACACCGGTCTCTGCTACAGCCGGCACTATTTCAGGCGGCTGAGATTCAGCTAGCGGAGAGTCTTGCACCGCGCCTGGCTCACCCTGCGCTGTGCTCTCTTCCTCCGCGTTGGGAGGGACTGACGCCCCGCCTGGAGCCCGCAGTCTCCCTGTCTGCACGGGTTCGGAGTTCTGCACTGGCTGCGCTCTGCCATCCGGCAGCTCTGCAGCCTTCCGCTGAATTCGTGTCTTTTTCGCTACTACCTTGAATGATTCTTCACCATTCTCAGTAGTAGCGGTATTATCCTCCGAACCCGTCAGTGACAGGCTGCGGCTGGGTCTCTTTGTGCGAGGCCGTGGTGTTGGTGGTTCTGCTCCGGTTTCCTTCTGGATCGCCCCCTCCTCGGTCAGCACGGGCTCGCTCTGCGGCTGCGCTGGGGGAGCCGACTCTTCCTCCCGCTCACCCCCAACACCCCCGACTTCCTCCCCGCCAGCATCGCCCTGATCCTGCCCTGTCTCCGCTCTAGCCTCTTTTCTCGGGCAGGCTTTTCTCTGGTGTCCCTGTTCTCCACAGTAAAAACATCTCATCGTTTCGGAACTGACAAAAACTACACAATTCATCCCTTCCACGTTAAAATTCCAGGCAACATTAATGACTTGGTTAGGATCATTTAGTAAGACAAACGCCTGCCTTCTAAACGACATGACGTGCCTAACACTGTTATTTTTGCACCCCAGCGGGATTCCCTTAATCGGGGACACCAGTTTACCAAAACGAGCTAAATTCTTTTCTAATTGCTCATTTTTTAAAAACGGAGGCACATTAGAAATAATAACTTTCGTAACCGGGGTTACTAGAGGGGAAACCTGAACAAATTCACCTTTCACTGTAAATCCTTCCTCTACCAGCTTGTGTACCAGAGACACCTCCACTAAAAATATTACCAGCGCTTTATTCATTCTTGACGCCGACATAATATTTTCAAACCCCACCACCTCTCCTACTGCCAGCAGGCACTCCTCCACCGAAACCCCGGGGTCAGGCAGGCAACGGACCCCGTGTCGGCGGGTGAGAGCCCCCAGCCCTCCTGAACGAGACCCCATAACGGGATCTCCAAACACCCAAACAAACAAACAAACAAACACACACACACACACTAACCTACGAACAAACAAACACAAAAAAAAAACAACTAAGTAACTATCAAAAACAAACAAATAAATAAATAAATAAATAAATAAATAAATAAATAAATAAATAAATAAAAGTTTTAAATTTCCCGGTCCTACCGCACCGGCGTTCCACCTCTCTGCAAGCCCTTCCCACAATCCTCCACGAGAGAGAGAGAGAGAGAGAGAGAGAGAGAGAGAGAGAGAGAGAGAGTGAGAGAGAGAGAGAGAGAGAGAGAGAGAGAGATGCAGAGAGAGAGAGAGATTAAAAACAGGGTTTGTAGATGAGAAGGCTGTTAGAGAGAGAGAGAGAGAGCTGTGAGAGAGAGGAGAGAGAGAGAGAGAGAGAGAGAGTCTGCTAAAGACAAATTAATAGCAAGGAGAGTTTTCAATGAGAGAGAGAGTAGAGCATTTAAAAGATAGACTCTAGTTATTCCCCAGTACCCTGAGAGACATGAGCTAGAGACCGAGAGGAGGAAAGAGAGAGAGAGAGAGAGAGATTACGAGAGAGAGAAGAGATACAAGAGATAAAAAAATGCAACTATATGTTAAGAGATGAGAATACTAATAATCCCCTCCACATTGTTACTGAAGACAAATAGAGACAGAGAGGCATAATAGGAGCAGGACTGAGTAAGATTTCTGCCGACCAGAGCTAATTACTATTCTTGAATATTTTAGCATGCATAGAACTTTTTAATATCAAAAATTAAAAACAGGATTTGCAGGTGATAGGGCTGTTAGAGAGCTCTCTTCACAGCTGTGAGATGGAATCTTTTTAAGACTCCAGAACAGTGGACTTATAGAATGCATATTTTATTCATGTTGTATTTTCGGTGCCAGGTATGACTTCATAAACCAGTCACAAAATGAGAGACCTTGTGAGGTCCTATTACCTATAGCAGCTTCAGGGCTAGGAAAAGTCTCAGTATTCAAATTAGCAGGAATCTCTCATTTCCTTGAAAGTGTTCAATAAACACATAAAAAGGATGTGGTAATTTGTGTCAGCAGCAAAGTAAAACACTATCTAATGTGTTACTATGGTAGCAAACAGCAGAGGCCATAAAAGTGGGTAATGCGCTCTCTCATCCCCAGCACTGTGTCCAGTGGGTAATTGGCGGGTCCTTAGTGTTTAGCAAATTAAAACTATTTCCATTTATAACAGAGCTCCGATAAAGATAGCCATGAATATTCTCACAGTGTGAGTTCACAGAGGACAGGCGATGCAACATTTATACTTGTAATGACAGCTGCATGAGGCAGTAAAAGTAACAAGTAGTACGTTTAATGTGCTGCAGATATTGTAGATGCAGATGTTTGCATAATTGTCTCAGTGCACCTTACTGTGGGAAACGCACAGTATAACCACAGAGAACAACATGGTAGAACTGCAAAAATACACTGGAAAACTTTTCTAAGGGTGACGCCAGGCCTGCAAGTAGATCACAAGGCCCACATTTCCGAAAGCGAGAAAAAACACAACGATTATGAGGAGAGTGAGAACAGTTTCCTTCTGGGACGAGTCCCTCAGTATAGCAGAGCTTGTCATGAACAACAAGCTCTGAGCACTTTACACAAGAGAGTAACAGAACAACAAGCTCTGAGCACTTTAAACAAGAGAGTAACAGAACAGCAAGCTCTGAGCACTTTACACAAGAGATTAACAGAACAGCAAGCTCTGAGCACTTTACACAAGAGATTAACAGAACAGCAAGCTCTGAGCACTTTACGCAAGAGAGTAACAGAACAGCAAGCTCTGAGCACTTTACACAAGAGAGTAACAGAACAGCAAGCTCTGAGCACTTTACACAAGAGAGTAACAGAACAGCAAGCTCTGAGCACTTTACACAAGAGAGTAACAGAACAGCAAGCTCTGAGCACTTTACACAAGAGAGTAACAGAACAGCAAGCTCTGAGCACTTTACACAAGAGAGTAACAGAACAGCAAGCTCTGAGCACGTTACACAAGAGAGTAACAGAACAGCAAGCTCTGAGCACTTTAAACAAGAGAGTAACAGAACAGCAAGCTCTGAGCACTTTACACAAGAGAGTACCAAAACAGCAAGCTATGAGTACTTTACACAAGAGATTAACAGAACAGCAAGCTCTGAGCACTTTACACAAGAGAGTAACAGAACAGCAAGCTCTGAGCACGTTACACAAGAGAGTAACAGAACAGCAAGCTCTGAGCACTTTACACAAGAGAGTAACAGAACAGCAAGCTCTGAGCACGTTACACAAGAGAGCAACAGAACAGCAAGCTCTGAGCACTTTACACAAGAGAGTAACAGAACAGCAAGCTCTGAGCACTTTACACAAGAGAGTAACAGAACAGCAAGCTATGAGCACGTTACACAAGAGAGTAACAGAACACCAGAATGCTAACAAAGACAATTCTAAAGAAAAGCAGACAGACGGAGAGAGAGAGAGAGAGAGAGAGAGAGAGAGAGAGAGAGAGAGATTGTATCCTTGACAACTTGTTCTTTCAAGTTAACAGTTATTGGTTAAAGTAATTTGTTAAACTTTGATACCTGGATCAGGGAGCCTCTCAGATTCTCTTTACAGTGCGGGCTCCAGGGTGCTCTGTCTCCTGTTTTATTGAGACCTGGATCAGGGAGCCTCTCAGATTCTCTTTACAGTGCGGGCTCCAGGGTGCTCTGTCTCCTGTTTTATTGAGACCTGGATCAGGGAGCCTCTCAGATTCTCTTTACAGTGCGGGCTCCAGGGTGCTCTGTCTCCTGTTTTATTGAGACCTGGATCAGGGAGCCTCTCAGATTCTCTTTACAGTGCGGGCTCCAGGGTGCTCTGTCTCCTGTTTTATTGAGACCTGGATCAGGGAGCCTCTCAGATTCTCTTTACAGTGCGGGCTCCAGGGTGCTCTGTCTCCTGTTTTATTGAGACCTGGATCGGGGAGCCTCTCAGATTCTCTTTACAGCGTCGGGTCCAAGGGGCAGTAGTTATAGCTTTAAGAAAAGATAAAGGGTTGGAAGCAGGGGGCTTGTGCTGTTTGTTTCTTTTCCAATCCACCTGAAAAACAATGGCAGTCTCTTTCAAGTAGGAATGCCAAATATTTTTAAAATAAATAATAATAATGTACAGTACACTGTGCACTGTCCCAGTGTGAAATAATAATTAGTACAGTCTCATTAATTATAGGAGGGACACAATGAGAATTGGAGCGCAAAGTCAAGCTAACTCAGCTGCCAGGGATACTTCACCCAGTTCTTTAGTACTGCATGTTTGCACCATCAAGGAAAACATATTAACTTAATAAAAGTAGTTTTTTTCTCATACTGTTATTTCAGCTAATTAGCTACTCATCCAAAGCTCTGGTAGGGTGCAGGGTAGAGGTCAAGTAGAAATCTATGGCGAGGGATGGTGCTTTCATTTGCATTCTTGAGAGACATGCTCTTTCAATACCAGCTCTTGATAAACCTGCTGTGGAGACGCAGTCCTGGCTCTGATGAGATGTCAGTTCTGCTCAGGGCTGATCAAATAAGATGAATGAAAAAAGAAAGCAAAATGCAGAGCAAGAATGATTGCTGCTTCTCTTTTTGTATGAGTTACAGGAAATGGGTCAAAGTAGAGAGTGAGGGAGATTTCCCTTAAACAAATAGCAATCACAGCAGAACACCCTCCAGCACAGACTAGTGGAGACCGGCTCACAGAGGGTGCAGAGAGAAAGAGAGGAGACTGTACTGCGGGGCTCACAGGGGGTGCAGAGAGAGAGGAGACTGTACTGCGGGGCTCACAGGGGGTGCAGAGAGAAAGAGAGGAGACTGTACTGCAGGGCTCACAGGGGGTGCAGAGAGAGAGGAGACTGTACTGCAGGGCTCACAGGGGGTGCAGAGAGAGAGGAGACTGTACTACGGGGCTCACAGGGGGTGCAGAGAGAGAGGAGACTGTACTGCGGGGCTCACAGGGGGTGCAGAGAGAGAGGAGACTGTACTGCGGGGCTCACAGGGGGTGCAGAGAGAGAGGAGACTGTACTGCGGGGCTCACAGGGGGTGCAGAGAGAGAGGAGACTGTACTGTGGGGCTCACAGGGGGTGCAGAGAGAGAGGAGACTGTACTGCGGGGCTCACAGGGGGTGCAGAGAGAGAGGAGACTGTACTGCGGGGCTCACAGGGGGTGCAGAGAGAGAGGAGACTGTACTGCGGGGCTCACAGGGGGTGCAGAGAGAGAGAAGATTGTACTGCGGGGCTCACAGGGGGTGCAGAGAGAGAGGAGACTGTACTGCGGGGCTCACAGGGGGTGTAGAGAGAGAGAGAGGAGACTCTACGGTGGGGCTCACAGGGGATGCAGAGAGAGAGGAGGCTCTACTGCGGGGCTCACAGGGGGTGTATAGAGAGAGAGAGAGGAGACTGTACTGCGGGGCTCACAGGGGGTGTAGAGAGAGAGAGAGAGGAGACTCTACTGTGGGGCTCACAGGGGGTGCAGAGAGAGAGGAGACTCTACTGTGGGGCTCACAGGGGGTGTAGAGAGAGAGGAAACCATACCGCGGGATTCATTAAAACAACTAAGAGTCAGAGTGGCTCATCCAGTTAAAGCGCTGCAGCTAGGAGTCCAGGGTGAGTCACACAGCTTGAACAGTGACAGTTTGCGTCCAGGCTGTGTAAAAAGGCCCAAAGTTGCTGGGACACCGAGGGGGGCATCACATTGGCTCCGACACTCCTGGGGTGGGGCAAGGGAAGCTGGCAGGGACTTGCTATCCTCATCGCGCAACAACGAACCCTACTGACCAGACAAGAGCACATTCAGAGTGGATAAGAGGCAGGGCTGGCCTCTGTTCTCCGGGATCGCTAACTCCCCCAACTCTGCTCTGGATTGCTTGGTGTAAAAATGATTCTGGCTTTTAGAGCTCAATGGGAGGAGGCTCACACGCCCTCAGAGCGTTTGTGCTGTGTGGGGACTTGCTGAGGTGAGGAGAAAAAATATAATTAGGCATTCCAAATTTGGGGGAAAAAAATAAATAATTGGTCACTCTAAATAAAAACAAAAAACACAAAAAGTGTTTCAATTAGCTGTGTAATTACATAGTAAATATGTGTGTACTTACACAATTACAATGTTATTATGCACAGTTACTTAACGTGTACATCTTTTGCAAGATATATACAAGGACACAATTGTATCAGAAAAGAGTTAGGATTAGCATTAAAGGTTTGTGTTAGGGTTATATTACGCAAACAAATTACACATTAAATACATTGCATATACATGCATATTAACATTGCAATGATGTGTAAGTACACATGGATTTACTAAGTAACCACAGTGTAAATACACAGTAATTAGAGACACTTCATGCAAAGTGATACCAGAAAGACTTTATGGAGTAAAAAACGATAAGGGAACATAATGTAACCAGAGCAAGCAAATCCCTTTTTAGGTATAAACAATAGTGTCACGGCTTCATTGTCGGATATATATATATATATATATATATATATTCATCAAGTCCTCTAATATCATCCACATGGACAGCCTGGCTCACCTGCTGCAAGGTCCAGACACAACCTGCAGACTAGGAGTTCACATTGGAATCTGTTTTTCAAGATATTAAAAAAAAACAAACAAACAAAAAAACTCTATCAATAATGAGTTGCACAATATGTCGAACTCTGTTCTGAAACAAAGATGGAAAGGGTTTGACGCCTCATGTCTTATTATGCCAGATACTGTTACTGTACGCTACTCTTGGGTTTTGTGCTGTATTTAAAATAATTAGTAATGATTTACCCCAGAAATCTCTCATTAATCTCCATGACAACCCCACGGAGAATCAATGGCAAAAATAACAACAAAGATGAGAATATTTGTATTTATTGCTGCTCAGAAAAGCAGACCAATGAAGCAGAGTAAGAGTAAGTACATACAAGATGCAAGTAGCACTACGAATGACCACATGCAAAATCAAACAGCAGCCCTCTCTGAACCCCCCTGGAGCCCTGCATGCAAAATCAAACAGCAGCCCTCTCTGAACCCCCTGGAACCCTGCATGCAAAATCAAACAGCAGCCCTCTCTGAACCCCCCTGGAGCCCTGCATGCAAAATCAAACAGCAGCCCTCTCTGAACCCCCTGGAGCCCTGCATGCAAAAATTAAACAGCAGCCCTCTCTGAACCCCCTTGGAGCCCTGCATGCAAAATCAAACAGCAGCCCTCTCTGAACCCCCTGGAGCCCTGCATGCAAAATCAAACAGCAGCCCTCTCTGAACCCCCCTGGAGCCCTGCATGCAAAATCAAACAGCAGCCCTCTCTGAACCCCCTGGAGCCCTGCATGCAAAATCAAACAGCAGCCCTCTCTGAACCCCCTGGAGCCCTGCATGCAAAATCAAACAGCAGCCCTCTCTGAACCCCCCTGGAGCCCTGCATGCAAAATCAAACAGCAGCCCTCTCTGAACCCCCTGGAGCCCTGCATGCAAAATCAAACAGCAGCCCTCTCTGAACCCCCCTGGAGCCCTGCATGCAAAATCAAACAGCAGCCCTCTCTGAACCCCCCTGGAGCCCTGCATGCAAAATCAAACAGCAGCCCTCTCTGAACCCCCTGGAGCCCTGCATGCAAAATCAAACAGCAGCCCTCTCTGAACCCCCCTGGAGCCCCAGAAGACCCATCTCCGGTCTCCTGGGAGCTCCTCTGAATCTACTGCTGTCCTCACTGGTGTATCTGAGGACTGGCACTCAAGACTGGGGAGTGATTACATTACATTACAACATGAATGACAATATTACCTGCCTATTCAGAAAGTTGAAATTAAATCTTTGTATTGCTTCTTGTGTCAAGCTGTCAACATACAAAACATACAGTTTATCAAGCATACAACAACATGCCCTCTGAAGGGTAAAGAAGGACCATTGTGCATTTCATTAAAACTTTCACATGCTACCAATTCCATATAGATTTACATATATATTTTTTTTTTGATATGTTTAAAAACACAAATGGAATTCATGTGTATTCCACTGGTTCTTCATCCAGGGAGCCTGTGTAAATAGATACAATAACTGGGTTTCGTTTGCTTGATTTGATTTGCAGGCACCAATCGTCACAGAGATTGCCAGCTCTCCCAGCAGTGCTTTCAGGAGGCCTGGAAGGTCTCATAAAGATACTTTACCACTAAAAAATTGCTTTCTGCTTTTTTTCCTCGTTTTGTTTGTTCCAGAAACAGCCGCATCTTGATGAGTAAGCAATCTGCTTTATTTATGATCGCTGTTGCCTTTTTATTAATGGCTTTAATTTACAGTTCGGGGCCTGTGCTGCTCCTCCTGTCTCCAGACCGCTATGTGATCGTTTGTTCCTGTTTTCCCCTGATAGTTTTTCTTCTTTAATCCCTCTTTTGGGTCTCAGTATGGCTGCCTCTTGGTGTGTGCTCAGGGTTTTATTGCAGATCTGCTCCTCGCTTCTCAATCTCCCTCGTGTTCCTTCTCTGCTCTGTTCTTGTAATTACGTGGAGGTAAAAGACTAGCATACAGGGATTTTTGAAGAGCTTAAAATTGCACAACCAAAAATCCCCGTCTAATGCAGTGTTTTTGATTCACAGACACAGAACAATCATTTGAATCACAACTGATCTGGAAATAAAACACCAAAGTGTATTGGGCAACGCTATATTCATACTACATGTAGCGGCAGCTTCATCTCTTTCTTTCATGTCCGATGGCAACTCTTGACTGATCACACATTATACAGGTGACCTGAGCTCTGAATGGAAGGCCATTCGTGTATTTTCCTCAGGCAGACTCATTTCTTGCAGCCTCATACACCATCCTAACCGCTTTCTTGTTCTGAAAAGCATTATTCATACAGACTATGGGGATTATGAAATGATATGTGTAGCTTAAAACAGCAGGATCCACAGTTTGCGTGACATTCATGATAATTAAATTGTTATCTACACAGTGTACTACAAGGAGGAAACAAAAATCTATTTGATCTCAGATTAGTGGATTATTTTAGGATTCAAGAGTCCTTCTCTAGACTCTTCAGAATTACTTGATGGAGTCAGAACTAAACGTCTGGGTTTAGTCCTGGAAGTGTGACACGCCCGTGAGGCAATGGGAGCACGCAGTAGAGTAAGGATTCTGCAAAAGGCACTTCACAGGCAGAAAGCCATGCATTAACCCAGCCTGGGGCACTGTGAGGGACCAGTAACAGCAGGATCTAGGATGTTAGACTGACTGAAGACATAAGCACTGCTCTCTATCTGGGGATCTCATTAGATGCAATCAGACCAGCATGTGAACATCACTATCGGACCCTCCTGCAGGCTGTACTGGAGATCATTCATTCCTCCAAACCACAGTGTGCATGCAAACTAATGCAGGAAGGCATTCACTGTAACATAAGGGTGGCAGCCTCAACATCTGCACCCAGGGGATAAGAAAGCATGATCCCAGCCAATCACACTCTCTCCATGATCCCAGCCAATCACACTCTGTCCATGATCCCAGCCAATCACACATTCTCCATGATCCCAGTTAATCACACTCTCTCCATGATCCCAGCCAATCACACTCTGTCCATGATCCCAGCCAATCACACTCTCTCCATGATCCCAGCCAATCACACTCTCTCCATGATCCCAGCCAATCACACTCTGTCCATGATCCCAGCCAATCACACATTCTCCATGATCCAAGTCAATCACACTCTCTCCATGATCCCAGTCAATCACACTCTCTCCATGATCCCAGTCAATCACACATTCTCCATGATGCCAGCCAATCACACTCTCTCCATGATCCCAGCCAATCACACATTCTCCATGATCCCAGTTAATCACACTCTCTCCATGATCCCAGCCAATCACACATTCTCCATTATCCAAGTCAATCACACATTCCCCATGATCCCAGTCAATCACATATTCTCCATGATCCAAGTCAATCACACATTCTCCACGATCCCAGTCAATCACACATTCTCCACGATCCCAGTCAATCACCTATTCTCCACGACCCCAGTCAATCACACATTCCCCATGATCCCAGTCAATCACCTATTCTCCACGACCCCAGTCAATCACACATTCTCCTTTTCATTTGAACCTACTATACCTGCTCTACTAAATTAGTATTATGCATTCTATATATTTTGATTTTTAATGTGCATTCCCATTGGAAGGTGTCTGGGAGACTTGCCGTTGGGCAGATGTGGGCGTCTGCCCTCATGTGAGCTGCAAGTCATATTTCAAGTACAGATCCAAATGCTAAAGGGAGAACATTATCCATCATTGTCACAAACCCTGCAAGGAGAGGGGTTCACAAGTTTGCTCATTAACCCTGTGTTAATTTAGATGGGAGGAGTACAAACATCTAAGACTCTGAACCAAAGACAACAACAAGAATTCCACCACTGAACTCAATGATCTGTATAAACATTTACTGTGTTACACCGACAGCATGGAAAATCACAGGCGGTGAGGGAGCCTGGTAAAAACTAACAGTAACTGTGGTAAAGCAAGTCCTTTACATTCTCAGAATAAACAAGAGACACAATAATTGAACAGTTCAAGCGTTTCAAACCTGCCAACTTCAATATCTAGAAACATGCAAAACCAACTTGCTGATTGAGACAACAGAGAAGCAACGTGCTAGTAGAATGAACCAAGCTTTGAAATCCTGCCGCGTTTTATTTGACAACGTGTTCAGAGCCATGCTTTAATTGACAAGGTTGAGATGGCATTCCCAGCTGAAGCGTCATTCTTTCTTTCTTTGGATCACTAATGAAGCTTGTACTGCAGCACACTGGCAGCCTCACATGGCTGGAGTGCAGAGACAGTGAGAGTATGAGTCAGTCCCCCCGGTGCTGCAGTTGTGTTTGAGTGCTCTAATTCTTGTCACAAAGACTCCTCATTATGGTGAAATACATAGAAAATGTGAAGCTCATCGAATCACCATTCTGCCACACAAGTTAAAGCTAATATTGTTAAGTCCAACACAATGGTGTGATCATAATCACTTCATAGCACTCTACTGTCATTAATGAAGTATCCTTTACCACCATATTTTGCATGGTATTTTAGCAGGTTTCCCATGCCTTTCCCATGGCTATACTCTGCATTTACCATAGTGTACTGGCATGTTTATTAACATGCTTTACCATACCTGGCTCTTTACCTCTCCGTTCCCATGCTTTCACTGTGCCTTGTTGCACAGTTTGCCATGCTTTTACTATGGGAAACTGTTATAAGGCATTACAGAGGCTAGTGTTATTAACAAAGATGTTAATAAACAAAAATGTTAATAAAACTAAACTTCCAGTTGGTTTGATTCCAGGGCCTGTGCACTCTTGGAAGTCTGCTCCTGCAATGCAAAGCTTTGGATCAAAGCTCGATGCCTTTAGTTTAGAGATGCTGATTTTATTTACCTCATTATGTGAGCACAGAATCCCATGGATTTTTGTGGAGCAGTTGAATGAGTGACTTGCAGTGCTCAGGTGTTCAGATGATATAGGTGCTTCAACAATGATAGACACAAAGTTACAATTCAAACAGAACTTTTAATCTTTCTTTTTCCCTGGTTTGAGACCATTAAATAATAAGGCTGACTCTACCCAACAATGGCTATTGCCAGCATAAACAAAAAGGGTTGCAGTCCTGAAATAATAATCCGAACACAAACGTGCAACACAGACACAAAAGCCCAGTCTCCAGACTGTGTGCTCTTTAAAATCCCTGTCTCCAGACTGTGTGCTCTTTAAAACCCCTGTCTCTAGACTGTGTGCTCTTTAAAACCCCTGTCTCTAGACTGTGTGCTCTTTAAAACCCCTGTCTCTAGACTGTGTGCTCTTTAAAACCCCTGTCTCTAGACTGTGTGCTCTTTAAAACCCCGTCTCCAGACTGTAGGTGCTCTTTAAAACCCCTGTCTCCAGACTGTGTGATCTTTAAAACCCCGTCTCCAGACTGTAGGTGCTCTTTAAACCCCCTGTCTCCAGACTGTGTGCTCTTTAAAACCCCTGTCTCCAGACTGTGTGCTCTTTAAAACCCCGTCTCCAGACTGTAGGTGCTCTTTAAAACCCCGTCTCCAGACTGTGTGCTCTTTAAAACCCTGTCTCCAGACTGTAGGTGCTCTTTAAAACCCCTGTCTCCAGACTGTGTGCTCTTTAAAACCCCGTCTCCAGACTGTAGGTGCTCTTTAAAACCCCGTCTCCAGACTGTAGGTGCTCTTTGAGCAGGAGTGGTGCTTTCAGCAGTGGTGGGGTATATATACAGTTCTGGGCTTAACGCTGGCTTCTTGCTGCAGCTCCCGGCTTTGTACTAACCGTCTGACAAAACAAACACAGACAGTTCACCTGTCCTTGTTTCCTCTCATTAACCACTGATTACGACATCCCATCCCCCTAAAGTACCCTGAGCCCCCCCCCCCCTCTTGATAGCTAGTTCAGTCACATCTCCTCCAATTCATGACTGACACTTTGCTTACTGTACTAAGGTGATGACTCCTGGTTCCGTGGCTCCGCCCCTTTCCTGAATGGCCAGCTTCCAACTGCCCAACCATTCAGTACAAGTCGTACCGTTCCTGTTGATTCAATCGCTCTGTGTCACAAGCAGACAGACACATTTTATGAAATATTTATTTCATCAAGCACATTTTTTACTTCAATTTATTTTTATGCCACCCTTGTCAAGTTAAAATCTGCATCTGTGTTCCTGTTTCTAGGCAGCTTGGGAAGCAGATCCCATATCAAGGCTGACCTAATTACTTCATACAGTCTGATTTGATATGCACAGCGCTATTATACCTGTTTCTTAGAATTGATGAAAATAAACACTTTCCATAAAGCATTAATAGTTTACTTGACGGGGAGAGGACCGTTGAATGAAACTGAGTTTGTTTTAAAGACAGCTGCCTTTGATTAAATAGACAAGAAGCACTACATGAAGATACATTAAATAACGCTGGCACAGAGCAGCGCTGATTTACTGAAACTCGCATAGCGCTTGCTCCCCCTGAGACTGAGCTATGGCCAGAGCTAATGGTACAAGCCCTTTCTAAAAACACAACTTTAATTAGCAGGCAAGTTGACATTTTCACTATTTGGTCGAGACAGAGAGAAAGACAAAAGCTAGCCAGGTTTGTTTTCAGTCTGCTGAGGGAATGGATTATTGAATGGATACCCAAGCAGAATGCCACATGGTTTTCAAACAGGTGGAAATGTCACTGATGTCCATCCCCACACGAGTGGAAAAGCAGAGGCCCATGACGCCACATTGGCGCTGCCCTTCGAATTATTTCAGGCTACTCCTGCTCACCGATCAGACCCATAAGCAGCATAGAGATACGCAAAGGCCAAATCATTCACTTCAGACTGAGGAACAAAATCGATGTCTGAAGAAACTTACCTACTACTCACTTCTCTTTGTAACCTCGACGCATCCCCTTAATCAAAAGAACAGGCTGGCACTAAAATGCTATGTTCCTAAAACAGGTCTATACAGGAAACCTGATGGATCTAATCCAACCTTATCTAAACTGATAAAGGGCATCAAATGCAAAGGAATGAATGGTGCAGCTGACTCACACTTTAATGTCATGAAGTTATTTAAAGATACAAATGTAGTTCCATCCAGTGGCAGTTCCAGACAGACTCTGCCACCTTCGGGTCTATAATAAAAAGCACCTGAAAGGACCTCAGTATATGTGGAGTCCCAGTGAGCATTGCCGATATGAAACGTCTACATTACAGTACACAAATCAATTTAGGAACTCCCATTAGTTCTAATTTACTATCCTTATGAAATGACAGTTATTGGTGCCCCAGTCACACACTGCATGTTACAAAGCCTTTCTGCAGTTTTCAGTGATGGAGAGTTTAATATCGATGGGCTGCACTGATGCACTGCAAAACTGCAAAGTGTCGATTTAGGGTCATAACCATGAATCATAATAAATAAGAACTACTGAGTTACAACAGAGCACTGCCTTGAAACACAGACATGCAATGGGATAAATAACCCAGATCGTTTCAATGTGAAAGTGTGCTCCAGAAGACAAGCAAAGATTTCCAAATAAAGTATTGTGAAAAACAGACTTGAGCCTTTATTTCTATCTGCTGCCACTTCCACTGTTCACAGCATGTTGTCTGAGATGTGGAACATGCAGAAGCTCCTCATATAATCCAATATTTCAAACAAGTTCTTGCTTTAGAATGGAAACAGAAACTTAGAACATTCTTCAAACACATTTCATATATTAAAATATACTTTACATTGTGTCTCTTAATTCGACTGTAGTAACACAATAATTACAAAAAAACCCCATTTTACTAACCCTGCATTCACACAGGTGGTTATGTAGTTACACTGTAATTGCACAGTAAATACAATGTGCAATTTCAGTGTAATAAGAACAGTGTGAGGTGTTACCAAAACCTTTAGGGTATGAATTAAATGTACCAGAGGTACTATGAAGCTTTAAATGAGTCAGAGAATGTAATCCACCCCTTATATAAACACTGCACAGCACCCAACACCAAACTAGAGCACATAGATTTCCTTGACTTCCAGTTGGGCTGTTTCGCTGTCTCTGATAGTAGCAAGAACACCAGAGCACACAGAGTGAACCGTGCTGAGTAACTCAGTACTGTCACCAGCTGATGCCACAGTCAGCAATGGCCCTGCTGCTCTTTCATTTCTAGAGCACGCTCTGCACACCAATCAGGCATGAGGGAGCAACGATACCAGCATGACCCTCCTTCAGAGCCACTGCTCATCTGACAGGAAGGCTCACATACGTTGGGTTCGTCTTGTTCCCATTGTGACATTTGTGGGAGGATTACATAGAAAAGATCCACTGGGCCACGACAGCCTGTAGAATCACAATTTGTAGCCTTGATGGAGTCATGGCATTTCGGTCTATTGATCAGTGACACAGCGAGCAAAAATAAAGGGATAGAAAATGCATTGATATTGTGTCAGCGCAAAATGAGAAAAAATCATGTGATGTTTAAAAAATAGCCACCATGAAGGCTTGAGCAATGAATATCAATAATAATAATAATAATAATAATAATAATAATAATAATAATAATAATAATAATAATAATAATAATAATAATTTGTGTTATTTTATAATGATTCTTCTAAGATAAAAAATGAGCACAAATTGATAATGAAATGAAGAGGAACACCACAGGAATAGGAGGTAATGCATTGGATTTATTTTAAAGTGAATCATAATTATAATCACTTGAAAGAACATGAATCCTCCTTGGAGCATTCTGGCACTGCTGATTTTGACAGCTTCATTTCCAGTGAATCTTGTGACAGTTTTCATTAAAAAAAGAGATAATCGAACCTGATGGGAAAACAGTGAGCCTGCATTTTATTTTCAGAAACTGGATCTATTCACCATGGCCTTATCTTGCCTTGTTTAATCAACCAGCCCATAAGAGTCCTTATGCGGGACCAAACACAGTGTGCTTTCAGGAGAGAGCTGCAAAGAGCATGCGGGATGAAACACACTGTGCTTTCAAGAGAGGGGTGCAAAGAGCATGCAGGATCATACACACTGCGCTTTCAAGAGAGAGCTGCAAAGAGCGTGCAGGACCAAACACAGTGCGCTTTCAAGAGAGAGCTGCAAAGAGCATGTGGGATCAAACACAGTGCGCTTTCAAGAGAAGGCTGCAAAAAGCATGCAGGATCAAACACACTGCGCTTTCAAGAGAGAGCTGCAAAGAGCATGCAGGATCAAACACACTGCGCTTTCAAGAGGGCTGCAAAGAGCATGCAGGATCAAACACACTGTGCTTTCAAGAGGGCTGCAAAGAGCGTGCAGGATCAAACACACTGCGCTTTCAAGAGGGCTGCAAAGAGCGTGCAGGACCAAACACAGTGTGCTTTCAAGAGGGCTGCAAAAAGCATGTGGGATCAAACACACTGCGTTTTCAGGAGAGAGCTGCAAAGAGCATGCAGGATCAAACACACTGCGCTTTCAAGAGGGCTGCAAAGAGCGTGCAGGACCAAACACACTGCACTTTCAAGAGGGCTGCAAAGAGCATGCAGGATCAAACACACTGCGCTTTCAAGAGGGCTGCAAAGAGCATGCAGGATCAAACACACTGTGCTTTCAAGAGGGCTGCAAAGAGCGTGCAGGATCAAACACACTGCGCTTTCAAGAGGGCTGCAAAGAGCGTGCAGGACCAAACACAGTGTGCTTTCAAGAGGGCTGCAAAAAGCATGTGGGATCAAACACACTGCGTTTTCAGGAGAGAGCTGCAAAGAGCATGCAGGATCAAACACACTGCGCTTTCAAGAGGGCTGCAAAGAGCGTGCAGGACCAAACACACTGCACTTTCAAGAGGGCTGCAAAAAGCATGCGGGATCAAACACACTGCGCTTTCAAGAGAGAGCTGCAAAGAGCATGCAGGATCAAACACACTGCGCTTTCAAGAGAGAGCTGCAAAGAGCGTGCAGGACCAAACACAGTGTGCTTTCAAGAGGGCTGCAAAAAGCATGTGGGATCAAACACACTGCGTTTTCAGGAGAGAGCTGCAAAGAGCATGCAGGATCAAACACACTGCGCTTTCAAGAGGGCTGCAAAGAGCGTGCAGGACCAAACACACTGCACTTTCAAGAGGGCTGCAAAAAGCATGCGGGATCAAACACACTGCGCTTTCAGGAGAGCGCTGCAAAGAGCATGCGGGATCAAACACACTGAGCTTTCAAGAGAGGGGTGCAAAGAGCATGCAGGACCAAACACAGTGCGCTTTCAAGAGGGCTGCAAAGAGCGTGCAGGATCAAACACACTGCGCTTTCAAGAGAGAGCTGCAAAGAGCATGCAGGATCAAACACACTGCGCTTTCAAGAGAGAGCTGCAAAGAGCATGCAGGATCAAACACACTGCGCTTTCAAGAGGGCTGCAAAGAGCATGCAGGACCAAACACAGTGCGCTTTCAAGAGGGCTGCAAAGAGTATGCAGGACCAAACACAGTGCGCTTTCAGGAGAGAGCTGCAAAGAGCATGCAGGACCAAACACAATGCGCTTTCAAGAGGGCTGCAAAGAGCATGCAGGATCAAACACACTGCGCTTTCAAGAGGGCTGCAAAGAGCATGCAGGATCAAACACACTGCTCTTTCAAGAGAGAGCTGCAAAGAGCATGCAGGATCAAACACACTGCGCTTTCAAGAGAGAGCTGCAAAGAGCATGCAGGATCAAACACACTGCGCTTTCAAGAGGGCTGCAAAGAGCATGCAGGACCAAACACAGTGCGCTTTCAGGAGAGAGCTGCAAAGAGCATGCAGGACCAAACACAATGCGCTTTCAAGAGGGCTGCAAAGAGCGTGCAGGATCAAACACACTGCGCTTTCAAGAGGGCTGCAAAGAGCATGCAGGATCAAACACACTGTGCTTTCAAGAGGGCTGCAAAGAGCATGCAGGATCAAACACACTGCGCTTTCAAGAGAGAGCTGCAAAGAGCATGCAGGATCAAACACACTGCGCTTTCAAGAGGGCTGCAAAGAGCATGCAGGATCAAACACACTGCGCTTTCAAGAGAGAGCTGCAAAGAGCATGTGGGACCAAACACAGTGCGCTTTCAGGAGAGAGTTGCAAAGAGCATGCGGGATCAAACACACTGTGCTTTCAAGAGAGAGCTGCAAAGAGCATGTGGGACCAAACACAGTGCGCTTTCAGGAGAGAGCTGCAAAGAGCATGCGGGATCAAACACAATGCGCTTTCAGGTGACAGGGTTGCAAAGAGCATTCAGTACCAAACACAGTCCACTTTCAAGAGAGGGCTGCAAAGTAAAACTAAACCTCCCACATTCACTGACTTGACCATGAATAATGCTTTGCTTAAAAGAGGACCAAGGCAGAGAACCAATAATGAAGACCCCCATGCTGGCTCCCTGGCCTGGGTAAGAAGATGTTTGCGGTGTTGTCCATTTTTCTGTGTGCTCCAAACGCAGCTTTGACTTTGTCTGAAGAACGAGAGGCAGAGCTCTCTTTCAAAACTTAACGCTCCCTTGTTTATTCTATATACTCATCTTCTTTAGCTTTGCTGGTACTGTAGGTTTCTCACATGCAACGTCTTTCATGATTTCCATTCACTGGATAACAACACCCAACAATAAAGCTTCATCTAGAAGGACAACACACAAATCAAATCAAATAGCTTTGTAATTAAGACAGTACGTTGTGTTATTGTGTTACTGTACATCCCCCATCTCCAGCATAAGCCCGGGTATGAACCAATCTGTAAGAAAGAGCTTTTCTAATATATGTTTAAAACATGTGTATACACAGACGATAAATGTCAGATACCAGGCCATCAATTGACAAGAGTGACTGCTCTCGGGCTTCTTCAGTTTCAAAAGGAGGTCTGCAGCTGAATTTCAGATCAGTATGAAGTAACAGGAGTGCTCTACAAAGCAATCAAGCTGAACTACGTCTATTCTCTTTTGTCTTTCAGCATGACACGGCCTCACAGAGGGACTTGGCAAGCAGATTCTATGGAATTCACTCCGCCTGACAGCATGACAAGGTTGCAGAAGAGGCTCTCAGATTATTTGAGAAACCGCATCTTAGAACTAAATCTGTATGAAATGGCTGCAGCTAAGCTGAGGAAGCGCCTTGTCTGTCATCAAACTACATCCATTCCACTGAGGACATCACTGACTGCTCCGATGCAAGGAGGTCTTCAGCTCACCCACCTTCCACACACCTTCCATCCACTCTACACCCACCATACACTCACTCTACACCCACCTTCAACACACCTTCCATTGAGTCTGCACTCACCTTCCACACACCTTCCATCCACTCTACAACCAAAATACACACACCATACACCCACTCTACTCTCACCATACACCTGCTCTACACCCACTCTACTCCCACCTTCCACCCACTCTACACCCACCTTCCACCCACACTACACTTACCTTCCACCCACTCTACACCCACCTTCCACCCACCTGCCACCCACTCTACTCCCACCTTCCACCCACTCTACACTCACATTCCACCCACACTACACTTACCTTCCACCCACACTACACCCACATTCCACCCACACTACACCCACCTGCCACCCACTCTACTCCCACCTTCCACCCACTCTACACCCACCTTCCACCCACTCTACAGTCCCAACTTCACACCACATCTACAACACCACCTTACCACCTTCCACCCACACTACACCCACCTCCCACCCACACTACACCCACCTGCCACCCACTCTACTCCCACCTTCCACCCACTCTACACCCACCTTCCACCCACTCTACACCCACCTTCCACCCACACTACACCCACCTCCCACCCACACTACACCCACCTGCCACCCACTCTACTCCCACCTGCCACCCACTCTACTCCCACCTTCCACCCACTCTACACCCACCTGCCACCCACTCTACTCCCACCTTCCACCCACTCTACACCCACCTTCCACCCACTCTACACCCACACTACACTTACCTTCCACCCACACTACACCCACCTTCCACCCACACTACACTTACCTTCCACCCACACTACACCCACCTTCCACCACAGTATGCAGGTATTATAAAGCCGAGGAAAAAGGGATTTCAAGAAAACTGAACCTATAGCAATACTACTTTAGTCCTTAGACGCCTGCTGGACACTTGGTACATTACAGTTCCATGGGAGATCTCAAAATGTGTTTTTCCTGGCAGTAGAAACACAACAATCCTTGTGCAAGTCTGACCTTCTACATCAACTATCAGGCTCGGGCAGTTCATAATAGTTAGAAACATTTAAAGCAAAAGAAAGAAAATGTGCACAGTTTGCACTGCAGCAAATGCTGATCAAGTATGCCTGAAAAAGAGAGGAAAAAAGTAACCCTATATATTGCAGCTCATACCTTTTCATTTAGTGAAATGCATTGTTTTTGCTCTATTATCACCATTTCTCCCCAGACTGCAGCAAAGACAAATCGACATTTGATTTCCCTTGAATAACAAATGACCCCATTGCACAAGTATAAGAAAAATGACCTTTAAGTCAGCACCTGTTTGTAGTCATCAAGCTCTTTAAGTTTATAAAGATAAATCTAAGAGAGAGAGAGAGAGAGAGAGAGAGAGAGAGAGAGAGAGAGAGGAGGCATAAACAATGGTATTTGTGTTACTGTATGTAATAACATTATAAATAAAAAAAATACATTGAAGAAACCAATGAAATATACAGTAACGTGAGAAACATGCCTAAAAGCAGATCAACCGGCCGTCTCGAGGTCAGAGTGGACGAAACAAGTTAATGACTGGAGTCATTCTGGAGCTCAGCGGAATACCAGTTAATTCAAATCCTTTGCCCTGGCCCTGCAAGCAGGATGGGCAGGGGGCCCGTGTGATTGGGAGGCAGTAAGGACCCCTCAGGCAGGATGGGCAGGGGGCCTGTGTGATTGGGAGGCAGTAAGGACCCCTCAGGCAGGATGGGCAGGGGGCCCGTGTGATTGGGAGGCACTAAGGACCCCGCAGGCAGGATGGGCAGGGGGCCCGTGTGACTGGGAGGCAGTAAGGACCCCGCAGGCAGGATGGGCAGGGGGCCTGTGTGATTAGGAGGCACTAAGGACCCCTCAGGCAGGATGGGCAGGGGGCCCGTGTGATTGGGAGGCACTAAGGACCCTGCAGGCAGGATGGGCAGGGGGCCCGTGTGATTGGGAGGCACTAAGGACCCCGCAGGCAGGATGGGCAGGGGGCCTGTGTGATTGGGAGGCACTAAGGACCCCTCAGGCAGGATGGGCAGGGGGCCCGTGTGACTGGGAGGCAGTAAGGACCCCTCAGGCAGGATGGGCAGGGGGCCCGTGTGATTGGGAGGCACTAAGGACCCCGCAGGCAGGATGGGCAGGGGGCCCGTGTGATTGGGAGGCAGTAAGGACCCCTCAGGCAGGATGGGCAGGGGGCCCGTGTGATTGGGAGGCACTAAGGACCCCGCAGGCAGGATGGGCAGGGGGCCCGTGTGACTGGGAGGCACTAAGGACCCCGCAGGCAGGATGGGCAGGGGGCCCGTGTGATTGGGAGGCACTAAGGACCCTGCAGGCAGGATGGGCAGGGGACCTGTGTGATTGGGAGGCACTAAGGACCCCTGCAGGCAGGATGGGCAGGGGGCCCGTGTGATTGGGAGGCACTAAGGACCCCGCAGGCAGGATGGGCAGGGGGCCCGTGTGACTGGGAGGCAGTAAGGACCCTGCAGGCAGGATGGGCAGGGGGCCTGTGTGATTGGGAGGCACTAAGGACCCCGCAGGCAGGATGGGCAGGGGGCCCGTGTGATTGGGAGGCAGTAAGGACCCCGCAGGCAGGATGGGCAGGGGGCCCGTGTGATTGGGAGGCACTAAGGACCCCGCAGGCAGGATGGGCAGGGGGCCCGTGTGATTGGGAGGCACTAAAGACCCTGCAGGCAGGATGGGCAGGGGACCTGTGTGATTGGGAGGCACTAAGGACCCTGCAGGCAGGATGGGCAGGGGGCCCGTGTGATTGGGAGGCACTAAGGACCCCGCAGGCAGGATGGGCAGGGGGCCCGTGTGATTGGGAGGCAGTAAGGACCCTGCAGGCAGGATGGGCAGGGGGCCTGTGTGATTGGGAGGCATTAAGGACCCCGCAGGCAGGATGGGCAGGGGGCCCGTGTGACTGGGAGGCAGTAAGGACCCCGCAGGCAGGATGGGCAGGGGGCCCGTGTGATTGGGAGGCACTAAGGACCCTGCAGGCAGGATGGGCAGGGGGCCCGTGTGATTGGGAGGCAGGTAAGGACCCCTCAGGCAGGATGGGCAGGGGGCCCGTGTGATTGGGAGGCAGTAAGGACCCCTCAGGCAGGATGGGCAGGGGGCCCGTGTGATTGGGAGGCACTAAGGACCCTGCAGGCAGGATGGGCAGGGGGCCCGTGTGATTGGGAGGCACTAAGGACCCACTAAGGCAGGCAGGATTGGCAGGGGGCCCGTGTGATTGGGAGGCAGTAAGGACCCCTCAGGCAGGATGGGCAGGGGGCCCGTGTGATTGGGAGGCACTAAGGACCCTGCAGGCAGGATTGGCAGGGGGCCCGTGTGCCTGGGAGGCACTAAGGACCCCGCAGGCAGGGTGGGCAGGGGGCCCGTGTGATTGGGAGGCAGCAAGGACCCCGCAGGCAGGATTGGCAGGGGGCCCGTGTGATTGGGAGGCAGTAAGGACCCCTCAGGCAGGATGGGCAGGGGGTCCGTGTGATTGGGAGGCAGCAAGGACCCCTCAGGCAGGATGGGCAGGGGGCCTCTGTGATTGGGAGGCAGCAAGGACCTCACAGGGAGCTATCACTGCATGCTCTTTTTGCCAGGAGATGGAGGGTCTGTCTGCTGAACAAAGGAATTAGCCTGCAGATAATTCAGTCCACGTCACTCCCATTGACTTTTTCAACAGACACGATTACAGTGTAGCAAGCTAGAAAACTGTTACACAAAAAAAACACTTTTCTGTCACACTGGAGCCACAGCCTCTGTATGTATCTAAACTACGTATTAATGCATCTCTGTACTGGAGGATACTCACAGGTTATGCTGGTGCTCACTATAACCCATCCAGACTTCTTGTTGTTCTCGGGTCTGAAGAAGCTCTGCAGGTGTGTTTGTTTTATTTGTTGGTTTTCATTTGCAGTCGATGCCAGCGCCTGTTTATTCCCTGGATTAGAAGGAGACGCTGAGGAGGGGAGTGACGGTCAATCCTATTCCTGCACAGCAGGTAGTCATACCTTCCTCAGAAACTGGGCTATTGGTCTCTCTCTGTGGGCAGGAGAGAGGGGAAAAACAGACCCTCTCCGAGAGGGACCCCCACTGTGCAGCTCTCCAGTATCCAATATCACTAAAGACCTGGTCACAGGAGTGCATTAAACAGAGAGCTCCATTACCAGAGTGGGAGGTTCTCCAGCCAGCGAGATGTGGAACGAGGAACTAGTCGAACAAGGAAGAAAAATACAATATTCTTCTGTCTAGAGTGCCAACCATACTCAATAGCAGACACAAAAAATAGGAGAGGCTGCATTTGTGGGTTTTTTAACAAACCAACAAACAAAACAAAACTAATTTAAAAATCCAAGTTAAGTTATTGGCTAGTATCAGGGTGCAATCATTGAACTATTCCGGAAAAGTTAAAAAAATTTAAGAAATAGAGTGTGTTGTGACAGTGACTTTTGATATGCTACCACATCTTATCAGTATAACTCATAATATGCAATAGCAATATTATTATACATTCTCTTAATGAAATATATATTTAAATGAGGACCAGTACAAGTCCAGTATAACACAGCAATCTCAATAGACTTGTTGGCATCATAATGAGAACAAAAACATACAAATCACAACTAAAAAGCAATCATCAGATCCTGTATGGACTGGCCTCCAGTCTATGAAAAGAGCCTTGCTTGTCTCTACTAGTATCTGAATACAGTGCTGATATTAATTCAGCATTTATAATGTCAAGGCTGCTCATTACTCCCTGTCAATGCAAAACATCCTGCTGCAAATCACTTGAATGACAAGACTTGAAATACTAATCAATCTCTCCTGTGGGTTGGACTGTGCTGTTCACACTGTACATAAATCAATCAATACCAAAACAAATAACAAACACATTCGTAATGCAGACCGTTTGCCTGTAGATGTACTTCGGTGAGGTTTAATGTACTTAAAAAAGAGTAGTGCCAGGCTTAAATGAGAACTTGCCTGCTGCAGAATAGACGACACTGCCAGTTATACAAGCAGCAGCAAGAACAACACAAAGAGGATGCAGTTAATGAGTTATAGATGAAACATTCAAATTTCCACAACACAAACAGCATTACATTGCACATAGGGAGTGGTACTAACAGAGAGAGAGAGAGGGAGGAGTGGGCGTAGGAGTCACCTGATAAACCGAGCCGAGCCACGCTCAGTAAAGGTGCTTGGTTTGGTATTCAGGTGTTATCCCAGGTTATCCCAGAAGTATGTTTTAAGCTAATCAATTAACCAAATAATTAAGCAGAATCACAAAGGCCAAGGAAAATTCAGTCCAGTAAAGGCAACCAATAACAAGCTACATATGAACCATTTTAGGTTGAGCACCCTCTACCCTGCCTGAGCCCCTCCTCTACAATGCCTGAGCCCCCCCCTCTACCCTGCCTGAGCCCCTCCTCTATCCTGCCTGAGCTCCTCCTCTACCCTGCCTCAGACCCTCCTCTACCCTGCCTCAGACCCTCCTCTACCCTGCATGATCCCCTCCTCTACCCTGCCTCAGACCCTCCTCTACCCTGCATGATCCCCTCCTCTACCCTGCCTCAGACCCTCCTCTACCCTGCCTGATCCCCTCCTCTACCCTGCCTCAGACCCTCCTCTACCCTGCCTGATCCCCTCCTCTACCCTGCCTCAGACCCTCCTCTACCCTGCCTGATCCCCTCCTCTACCCTGCCTCAGCCCCTCCTCTACCCTGCCTGACCCTGCCTCCCCTCCTCTACCCTGCCTCAGCCCCTCCTCTACCCTGCCTCAGACCCTCCTCTACCCTGCCTCAGACCCTCCTTTACCCTGCCTGATCCCCTCCTCTACCCTGCCTGAGCCCCTCCTCTACCCTGCCTGAGCCCCTCCTCTACCCTGCCTCAGACCCTCCTCTACCCTGCCTCAGACCCTCCTCTACCCTGCCTGATCCCCTCCTCTACCCTGCCTCAGACCCTCCTCTACCCTGCCTGATCCCCTCCTCCACCCTGCCTCAGACCCTCCTCTACCCTGCCTCAGACCCTCCTCTACCCTGCCTGAGCCCCTCCTCTACCCTGCCTGATCCATCCTCTACCCTGCCTCAGACCCTCCTCTACCCTGCCTGATCCCCTCCTCTACCCTGCCTGATCCCCTCCTCTACCCTGCCTCAGACCCTCCTCTACCCTGCCTCAGACCCTCCTCTACCCTGCCTGATCCCCTCCTCTACCCTGCCTCAGACCCTCCTCTACCCTGCCTGAGACCCTCCTCTACCCTGCCTGATCCCTCCTCTACCCTGCCTGATCCATCCTCTACCCTGCCTGATCCCCTCCTCTACCCTGCCTCAGACCCTCCTCTACCCTGCCTGATCCTCTCCTCTACCCTGCCTGATCCCCTCCTCTACCCTGCCTCAGACCCTCCTCTACCCTGCCTGATCCTCTCCTCTACCCTGCCTGATCCCCTCCTCTACCCTGCCTGATCCTCTCCTCTACCCTGCCTGATCCCCTCCTCTACCCTGCCTGATCCTCTCCTCTACCCTGCCTCAGACCCTCCTCTACCCTGCCTGAGCCCCTCCTCTACCCTGCCTGATCCCCTCCTCTACCCTGCCTATAGCTATCCAAAGAGTCATACTGGTATAATCAGTGACAGAAATTTATATTTTCAATATTAGCAACTGCTTTTTGACTGATATGTGCTTTACTATAATGTATAGTATACTGCATGCTTTTTATGCCATGCTTTAGTGTGATTCACCATACTTTCACTAACCATGGTATACAGCTGTGAACCCTTCAAAGAATGTGACTAATCAACTACCTGCACAGAAGGCTGCAATTATTACATTTCAAAAAAAGCATCTAAATAATCTGATTATTTGTTTCATGTAATTATTCTTCATGGGCTTTTAAAATGTAAAGCAAAATTGTAATAATAATTATTCAAACTGAAACTAAGATACTTTCTTTTCAAAGTTATATTTCAAAGTAAATGTATACATACATCCAGCAGAATTGTGTGCCCTTGTGCTGTCCTTGCAACAGTGATTCTGGAAAGCTTCCCTGCCAATCACAACACAAGATGTATGCATCTTTTGGAAATGCAAGTTTCAGAATACATTCAGCTGAATAAGGATTTCAGTCTGTTTTACATAAATGGGAATACTTTTTGCTCCTAATTTCTAAATAGCTTTTTTGGGGGGGGGGGGGTTAAAAGGACGTATGCCCAGCTGCATACACATGTAGTTCATCTTCCATTTTGTCCCCTTCATTTGACATGCAATAGCCCAGTATTGGCAGTTTATTTCCTTTACACTGGACCACAGTTCCATTAGCTGTTTCACAGCTGCAGCCCCTGACCCCCTTTTAAATGAGATGGAAAACTCAAGGGTTCATTCCTGGTTACATAAATACATCTGAAATGAAATATTCAGACACAGTTTCCAGGATGGTATCAGACATCATTGCCAGGTGTGGATGGACCTCTGAAGTAATGTACTGACAGCAGCAGGCTTGGGTTGTATTGTTATTCTTCGTACTGAGAAGCACAGCAAAAAAAACCAAAAAAACACTGCCTCGTGCGCCCTCCTCTACCTAAATGAACACTAAATGAACAAAGCACTGGAACACAGTGAAGCACAGGGGGAGAATAAGAGCAGGCTTTAGTTCTCTACCCTGATGAACACTGCCAGAAAAGCACTGGAACACAGCAAAGCACAGGGGAAGAATAAGAGCAGGCTTAAGCTCTCTACCCTGATGAAGACTGCAAGCAAAGCACTGGAACACAGTGAAGCACAGGGGGAGAATAAGAGCAGGCTTCAGCTCTCTACCCTGATGAACACTGCCAGAAAAGCACTGGAACACAGCGAAGCACAGGGGGAGAATAAGAGCAGGCTTAAGCTCTCTACCCTGATGAACACTGCCAGCAAAGCACTGGAACACAGCGAAGCACAGGGGGAGAATAAGAGCAGGCTTCAGTTCCCTACCCTGAGGAACACTGCCAGGAAAGCACTGGAACACAGCGAAGCACAGGGGGAGAATAACAGCAGGCTTCAGTTCCCTACCCTGAGGAACACTGCCAGCAAAGCACTGGAACACAGCGAAGCACAGGGGGAGAATAAGAGCAGGCTTAAGCTCTCTACCCTGATGAACACTGCCAGCAAAGCACTGGAACACAGCGAAGCACAGGGGGAGAATAAGAGCAGGCTTAAGCTCTCTACCCTGATGAACACTGCCAGCAAAGCACTGGAACACAGCGAAGCACGGGGGGAGAATAAGAGCAGGCTTAAGCTCTCTACCCTGATGAACACTGCCAGCAAAGCACTGGAACACAGCGAAGCACAGGGGGAGAATAAGAGCAGGCTTAAGCTCTCTACCCTGAGGAACACTGCCAGCAAAGCACTGGAACACAGCGAAGCACGGGGGGAGAATAAGAGCAGGCTTAAGCTCTCTACCCTGATGAACACTGCCAGCAAAGCACTGGAACACAGCGAAGCACAGGGGGAGAATAAGAGCAGGCTTAAGCTCTCTACCCTGATGAACACTGCCAGCAAAGCACTGGAACACAGCGAAGCACGGGGGGAGAATAAGAGCAGGCTTAAGCTCTCTACCCTGAGGAACACTGCCAGCAAAGCACTGGAACACAGCGAAGCACAGGGGGAGAATAAGAGCAGGCTTAAGCTCTCTACCCTGATGAACACTGCCAGCAAAGCACTGGAACACAGCGAAGCACGGGGGGAGAATAAGAGCAGGCTTAAGCTCTCTACCCTGATGAACACTGCCAGCAAAGCACTGGAACACAGCGAAGCACGGGGGGAGAATAAGAGCAGGCTTAAGCTCTCTACCCTGAGGAACACTGCCAGCAAAGCACTGGAACACAGCGAAGCACGGGGGGAGAATAAGAGCAGGCTTAAGCTCTCTACCCTGAGGAACACTGCCAGCAAAGCACTGGAACACAGCGAAGCACAGGGGGAGAATAAGAGCAGGCTTCAGCTTTCTACCCTGATGAACACTGCAAGCAAAGCACTGCAACACAGCGAAGCACAGGGGGAGAATAAGAGCAGGCTTAAGCTCTCTACCCTGAGGAACACTGCCAGCAAAGCACTGGAACACAGCGAAGCACAGGGGGAGAATAAGAGCAGGCTTAAGCTCTCTACCCTGAGGAACACTGCCAGCAAAGCACTGGAACACAGCGAAGCACAGGGGGAGAATAAGAGCAGGCTTAAGCTCTCTACCCTGAGGAACACTGCCAGCAAAGCACTGGAACACAGCGAAGCACAGGGGGAGAATAAGAGCAGGCTTAAGCTCTCTACCCTGAGGAACACTGCCAGCAAAGCACTGGAACACAGCGAAGCACAGGGGGAGAATAAGAGCAGGCTTCAGCTTTCTACCCTGATGAACACTGCAAGCAAAGCACTGCAACACAGCGAAGCACAGGGGGAGAATAAGAGCAGGCTTAAGCTCTCTACCCTGAGGAACACTGCCAGGAAAGCACTGGAACATAGTGAAGCACAGGGGGAGAATAAGAGCAGGCTTCAGTTCTCTACCCTGATGAACACTGCAAGCAAAGCACTGGAACACAGCGAAGCACAGGGGGAGAATAAGAGCAGGCTTCAGCTCTCTCATTTCTCTTTCTCTCCTCTACTGAGAGCACACACTCACACACACAGCTCAACTGCTCAGTGTGAGCGCACACACTCCCACACCTTGCTCATGCCCTGCCAGCTACTCTGTGCTGGGAACTTTGGCTGCAGCTGCTGCTAATTATCAGAAGTAAGTGAACTGTGAATTGCATTACATTTCATATTGCCACTTAAAAACAAATTATATATATATATATATATACACAACACACACACACACACACACACACACACACACCGAGCATCAAAAGAAATTGAACACTATTATAGCACATTTATTTTCGAAACAAATAAGGTATATAAATGATGGACATTGAATCAATTAAATCACTCGATCTTTCTTCCTTGACTATGACACACATGAGTGACTATGACTGAAGCACATGCACTTAATCACCTAATTAGTGATTGACAGTTGATTTCAGCTGTTGAATTACAAGCTTGAATAAATAAATAAAATCATAGAAAAAAACAATATGCCACGTCTGTCAAGAGGGCAGTGCCTTCGCAATCGGCATGTTAGAGGCTGGACTAGGGCAGCGTACTGTGGCTCATCATTTTGGGCGCTCACAGCCAGCAATTTCAAACCTGGCGAGACAGTATAACCAGACACACTATGTCAATGACAGGCCACCAAAAGGGAGACCAAGAGTCACAACACCTGCCCAAGATCAACAAATCATTTTGCAGCATCTTCGTGATGTCAATTGTTAATCAGCACAATAGAAAGTCACTGCACCTGCTCTAAAACAGAGCTTGTCATTTTTTGATCATATCTAGTGAATTTTATCCAAATATAAGTGATAAGTTTCTTCTGAAGCTCAAATATAAGTGATACATTTCTTTTGATGCTATATATATATATATATTGCCATGTAAATCATGCAGAATCATTGGGGATCTGATGGGAATTGTCCATTTCACCACACTCAAACCCTTGTTCGCTAAATATTTGAGTATCGCTGGATAGATCAAACGTTCCATCTTCAAATGCATGGAAAAAGATTTAATGAAAGTGCAGTACCACAAATACAGAATCATCCTAAATACAAGCTAGCAGTGCAGAATGACAGTGCGCAACATTACTGTACATGGTAAAGTCTGCTTTTACCTGCAATCTTGTCATGTCTCTTAGCATGACCAAACTAACAACTTTCAGAAATGACCCTTTGCATTTATGGATTCAATAAAGACAAATACCAATTTCTACCTTAGAAAATGCACAAATTCCCAGGCAGCAACCCTGACTACCCAAAGTAGCTTGCCCAGGCCTCTAATGCATTGCACATGCTGGTGTGGACCTGACAGCCAGGCCCTGTTATCAGCTACAGCTGCCATTTCAACAATCAAGCACACTGTCACGAGCTGCATAGAGGTTTCTGACACTGGGGCTTGGCTCTGCATACCGAGCAATACTTCACTCAGGGTTCATGGGCCAGCAGTCCCCCTGTCTCCTGCAGTATGGTTAGGGTTATGGTTATATCATGCAAACAGATTTACACATTATAACTATGCACACTAACGCTGTAATTATGTGTAATGACATGTGTATTTACTAAGTAACTACTATGTAAATACACGGTAATTACAGACACTTCATGTAAAGTGTTACCAAACCCTGTATGCTACAGGACGAGGCTAAATATTTTTCTCTGACTTTTGAGAAAAGTTCTGTTTGGTCCGAGACTATATCTAATTGGACTTTCTGAGGCCGAGACATGTCTCCACTGTCAAGACGGGGAGGACTAGCAACACCAGAGAGACTAAATCTAATGGGACTGCTCTGAGGCCGAGACATTATGGGGCTTAACATCCTAGCTTCCCTGAAGTTATGTTTATTTGGTGATCTCTCTGCCCTCTAGTTTTCCTCCCATCAGTGATCATGCTTCTTTTTCTCACAATAAGAAGTTATTTTCCAAAACTGGAAGAGCAGGACTAATGCTTCACGGCCACATTGTCATAATCTAATGACTGAACATGCAAACCTGAAACGACTGGCTACAAAACTACTGGAGAAAACCTCTCAATTCCATCTTGTCTACAACAAATTTGTAACATTTTTCGAATAATGAATACGGATGCTTATTCATCTGGAATCCTACATATTTCTTACTTCGTAATGTATGGGACCCAGTGGAACGCTTTCTTTCTTTCTCTATATGTTTTATTCACAATATGTTTGTTTTGTAGCTTTTTCATAGATCTGATAAGGTCTTTCATTCATGTTCCAGTATCTTTCTATGCAGGTTGGGAACGGTAAGTGCTGCTCTGGCTCAAACTTTTCTGAAATTGGAGAAGGGATCTATGAAAAAGACCCAGGAGTTTTTGTTGATTCAGAAATGTCTTCATCTAGACAATGTGGGGAAGCTATAAAAAAGGCCAACAAGATGCTCTGATACATTGTGAAAAGTGTTGAATTTAAATCAAGGGAAGTAATGTTAAAACTGTACAATGCACTAGTAAGACTTCATCTTGAATATTGTGTGCAGTTCTGGTCACCTCGCTATAAAAAAGATATTGCTGCTCTAGAAAGAGTGCAAAGAAGAGCGACCAGAATTATTCCGGGCTTAAAAGGCATGTCATATGCAGACAGGCTAAAAGAATTGAATCTGTTCAGTCTTGAACAAAGAAGACTACGTGACGACCTAATTCAAGCATTCAAAATTCTAAAAGGTATTGACAGTGTCGACCCAAGGGACTTTTTCAGCCTGAAAAAAGAAACAAGGACCAGGGGTCACAAATGGAGATTAGACAAAGGGGCATTCAGAACAGAAAATAGGAGGCACTTTTTTACACAGCGAATTGTGAGGGTCTGGACTCAACTCCCCAGTAATGCTGTTGAAGCTGACACCCTGGGATCCTTCAAGAAGTTGCTTGATGAGATTCTGGGATCAATAAGCTACTAACAACCAAATGAGCAAGATGGGCCAAATGGCCTCCTCTCGTTTGTAAACTTTCTTATGTTCTTATGTTCTTAAATGAATGGTTTTTTTTGTTGGTCTAAATGGTCTCAGAGGGACGTCGCGATTACATGAATACTTTAACATCTAGACATTTAGGCATCTGTAAATCGCGTATCTTATGACATATATATATATATTATATATATATATATATATATATATATATATATATATATATATATATATATATATATATATATATATTTATATATAAGCCTAGGAGAAGCTCCACTGTTCATTTTCAAATACTTTCTCTTGAAAAGGGTATGTTAAACATACCGAAACACTGGGAAGGTGGCTCTTTTGAGCAAAAACTATATCTATTTATTTTAACAAGAAAATCAGATTTACTGCAATACATTAGATGGCACTTGCACATGTATTGCAACACGACCACCTCTTAAAAGAAGTCTCTCTAATTGCTTGAGGGCAGCCTGTTTTATAATTCTTGTGAAGTGAAATTCAAGGTGCTAGCTGGTTAATTATACATTTTGCCACTTAGAGGATCTCTTTTTACACTTCAGGTCTCCTCACCTGTAAAGTGCAGCGAACCCCTTGACAGAGCTTCTGGGAGCCTCAGTCTCGTCATTGGATGATTTGATGATGTGGTTAAATTAGGTGCTAAAACTAATTCAATAAAGAAATAGGAAATGTTTTGTCAATGACACCTTTGAAGAGCACTGAGCACACTCAGGGCACAGCGCTCACCAGCAGCCATATGGGCTACTGAATTAACTCTCTGGCCAGCGGCCAACAGAACAGTGGTGTTTATAGTGTAAGACCCTAGACAGTTACAACAAACAGGGATTTCAAAAACCAGGGATTTCTCAACACTGCAGAGAGAATACTGAAACACAGGGATTTCTCATCACTGCAGAAAGAATACTGAAACACATGGATTTCTCAACACTGCAGAGAAAATACTGAAACACGGGGATTTCTCAGCACTGCAGAGAGAATACTGAAACATAGGGATTTCTCAACACTGCAGAGAGAATACTGAAACACAGGGATTTCTCAACACTGCAGAGAGAATACTGAAACACAGGGATTTCTCAACACTGCAGAGAGAATACTGAAACACAGGGATTTCTCAACACTGCAGAGAGAATACTGAAACACAGGGATTTCTCAACACTGCAGAGAGAATACTGAAACACATGGATTTCTCAACAGTGCAGAGAGAATACTGAAACACAGGGATTTCTCAACAGTGCAGAGAGAATACTGAAACACAGGGATTTCTCAACACTGCAGAGAGAATATTGAAACACAGGGATTTCTCAACACTGCAGAGAGAATACTGAAACACAGGGATTTCTCAGCACTGCAGAGAGAATACTGAAACACAGGGATTTTTCAACACTGCAGAGAGCATACTGAAACAGGGATTTCTCAACAGTGCAGAGAGAATACTGAAACATAGGGATTTCTCAGCACTGCAGAGAGAATACTGAAACACAGGGATTTCTCAGCACTGCAGAGAGAATACTGAAACACAGGGATTTTTCAACACTACAGAGAGAATACTGAAACACAGGGATTTCTCAACAGTGCAGAGAGAATACTGAAACACAGGGATTTCTCAACACTGCAGAGAGAATACTGAAACACAGGGATTTCTCAGCACTGCAGAGAGAATACTGAAACACAGGGATGTCTCAACACTGCAGAGAGAATACTGAAACACAAGGATTTCTCAACACTGCAGAGAGAATACTGAAACACAGGGATTTCTCAACACTGCAGAGAGAATACTGAAACACAAGGATTTCTCAACACTGCAGAGAGAATACTGAAACACAGGGATTTCTCAACACTGCAGAGAGAATACTGAAACACAGGGATTTCTCAACACTGCAGAGAGAATACTGAAACACAGGGATTTCTCAACAGTGCAGAGAGAATACTGAAACACAGGGATTTCTCAACACTGTAGATTTGGAAGAAGGTATTTACTTGGCTTTATGAATTCTTTCCATCCCAAATGAACACGCAATATGAAAATTCTGGCACTGCATACACTCAGCATTATAAATAACGTGACAAGCAGCTGAAAAGCACTGAAACCAGATCCCACCAGAACTCACTTTGCAGCCCGTAATGACTAGTCGGCTCCTTATTAAAATCGTATTCCTCTCTGCTTAAATGTATGACGTTCAATTTCATTCTCACCTCATCTCCTTGAGGATATTAAAGTGACAGAGTCCATCTTGAACCTGTGACACAGTCAGCTCATTCAATAGGTGACAATGGGATTCCTGCAGACTGACTCCAGGTACAAATCTGTCTGAGAAGCAGCTATACTGCAGCATCAGAATCACAAGATGAACGAATACATCTAACCTCATTGGAATCAACTCACACATTCAGACAGCCAGTCAAAAAAGCAAGTGCTAATAATAATAATACAAAAAATAATTTGAAACAACTAAGGTCCATGCAGAAGTCATGGTACTGTGTATCAGCAATCATTGGCTTTTTATACTGTTCCTTTAAAAGACATGCATACACTCCAGTTACAGATTGCTGTTTTCACTGGCCCTGTTTTTATGAATAAACCCAGGCATCTTCTCTGCTAAAAACCCATCAGAATAATGACAAATCATTGGATGAATATAAACATTCTGCACGAAATGAAAGAAGAGAGAAGTTGTACTGGATGGCCAGTGGGTCAAACAGATTTACAGTCAATTCCGCAGGATTTACTGATACAGCGCAGCCTGAAGGCTGATCCAGCCAATGCAGTTTTCTTATATTGCTTCCCCGAGAACAGCTAAGCCAACACAGCTTGCTATTTCCACACCCAATCACTGGAAATGTAGTTCCTATAAAAACGAAGGCCTGAGAACTGTACATGCATCTTCGATTAGTCAATTAATTTCTCTGAACTTTTAAGCAGTTTAAAACATGTTTATTGTAATCCTGACTTTACAGGCATTTGGCCATCTGTTTTTAAATTCCACTTTTTCCACTGTAAGGAGTTCAGTCCTCAGAAAGCTGTGTTTTTAGTTGTTTTGAGCAGGCAGGCTGGTCATGGGTCTGTATCAATGTGCTCTCATTCCCGCAGTTTGTAAGCGGGGCGCTGAGTAGGCAAGCTGAAGGGGAATTCATGTAGAGATGACCTGCTGTTTGCAAGGTCACTGGTTAGATTGTGTGTGTGTGTGTGTGTGCAGGTGTATATCTCTCCAATCAGTCAGTGTGCTAGAGAACATTTCCTGTGTTCCATTCACCCGTGCAACACCTCTCCAGCCTGTGTGCCGGAATGAGCCAGCGTGCAAGAACGGCTCAGAACGTTTGCCAAGTTCAACACAGCCCACATGGTTGCCATGGAGACCCTGTCTTCACAGAGGGGAAAAGTGAGCAAGTCGAATGAAGCTTTTCAAGGTAGAGCGATTGGTTTTGCTTAGAGTGGAGCACAGTGGGTTCTCAGTTACTGAACAGAAGCGGGCACAGGTCCTACAGTGTACATGAACAGGCCTAGTGCTGGAGGAATGGGCTAGCAAGTTATCTGAAATGGGGTTCAAGTCGACGTGTGAACACATGAGCACTTGTTTAACTTGCTTAAAGTTGTAAATGGAAGAAGAAAACAAAGAAGATTAACAAAAACAACAAATAATTTTCACCAGAAAAAACATTTTGTAAGATAAAAAAAACAATGGCATCAGCAAACGATTTGTGATTCACTTTAAATAAAATACAATCAATCTGAAATCCATTAGGGGGTTTTATTCAGTAGTTTATACAGGGCTTTTATATTCTAGTAATTGGTAAATAAGGAGAAAGAGCCCATTTATTTAGAGATGGTTCTAGGCATCAGGCAGTAAAAGAGTAGAGTGCATGCACAGTAAAAGCAGCGTCAGGCAGTAAACAGTAGAGTGCATGCACAGTAAAAGCAGCGTCAGGCAGTAAACAGTAGAGTGCATGCACAGTAAAAGCAGAGTCAGGCAGTAAACAGTAGAGTGCATGCACAGTAAAAGCAGAGTCAGGCAGTAAACAGTAGAGTGCATGCACAGTAAAAGCAGAGTCAGGCAGTAAACAGTAGAGTGCATGCACAGTAAAAGCAGCGTCAGGCAGTAAACAGTAGAGTGCATGCACAGTAAAAGCAGCGTCAGGCAGTAAACAGTAGCGTGCATGCACAGTAAAAGCAGCGCCAGGCAGTAAACAGTAGAGTGCATGCACAGTAAAAGCAGCGCCAGGCAGTAAACAGTAGCGTGCATGCACAGTAAAAGCAGCGTCAGGCAGTAAACAGTAGCGTGCATGCACAGTAAAAGCAGTGTCAGGCAGTAAACAGTAGAGTGCATGCACAGTAAAAGCAGCGTCAGGCAGTAAACAGTAGCGTGCATGCACAGTAAAAGCAGAGTCAGGCAGTAAACAGTAGAGTGCATGCACAGTAAAAGCAGCGTCAGGCAGTAAACAGTAGCGTGCATGCACAGTAAAAGCAGTGTCAGGCAGTAAACAGTAGAGTGCATGCACAGTAAAAGCAGCGTCAGGCAGTAAACAGTAGCGTGCATGCACAGTAAAAGCAGTCAGCAGCAGCTTATTTGGAAGCTATCGAATGTGCATTATGCAGATCCCATTATTCTTGTGTGCTTGGTGACATCAGAGCTCCCGCTGGCTCCCTGGGGCTAGCTAAAGCATACTGTGATGAATACTCTCCTGTCAGGCCCGACTGAGGGCTCAACGTACATTTCAACAGATCACCTTCATCGGGAGCAATTACTGCTCCGGAATACAAGCAGCGTGGTGATTTCTGGACGCGGTATGGAATTAAATTTACAACAATCAGACTGGCCTCTCAAATTAACAGCACCTCCTGTATAACAAGTCTGCCCTGGACAGAACAGGACGGGATGGACGAGAGGGACACTCTTGCTCTTTGAGACCACCTGGAAGGAGCCTGGTGCTAATCATTCTGGAACAGGAGGCATTTTTCTGAGAGAATTGAAACTGCAAAATGAATTTCACCTGATGGGAACCCAGGCCTTCACTAGGGGAGAGACGAGAGTTTAAACTGCAAAATGAATTTCACCTGATGGGAACCCCGGCCTTCACGAGGGGAGAGACGAGAGTTTAAACTGCAAAATGAATTTCACCTGATGGGAACCCCGGCCTTCACAAGGGGAGAGACGAGAGTTTAAACTGCAAAACGAATTTCACCTGATGGGAACCCCGGCCTTCACGAGGGGAGAGACGAGAGTTTAAACTGCAAAACGAATTTCACCTGATGGGAACCCCGGCCTTCACGAGGGGAGAGACGGGAGTTTAAACTGCAAAACGAATTTCACCTGATGGGAACCCCGGCCTTCACGAGGGGAGAGAGGGGAGTTTAAACTGCAAAACGAATTTCACCTGATGGGAACCCCGGCCTTCACAAGGGGAGAGACGAGAGTTTAAACTGCAAAACGAATTTCACCTGATGGGAACCCCGGCCTTCACGAGGGGAGAGACGAGAGTTTAAACTGCAAAACGAATTTCACCTGATGGGAACCCCGGCCTTCACGAGGGGAGAGAGGGGAGTTTAAACTGCAAAACGAATTTCACCTGATGGGAACCCCGGCCTTCACGAGGGGAGAGACGGGAGTTTAAACTGCAAAACGAATTTCACCTGATGGGAACCCCGGCCTTCACAAGGGGAGAGACGAGAGTTTAAACTGCAAAACGAATTTCACCTGATGGGAACCCCGGCCTTCACGAGGGGAGAGAGGGGAGTTTAAACTGCAAAACGAATTTCACCTGATGGGAACCCCGGCCTTCACGAGGGGAGAGAGGGGAGTTTAAACTGCAAAACGAATTTCACCTGATGGGAACCCCGGCCTTCACAAGGGGAGAGACGAGAGTTTAAACTGCAAAACGAATTTCACCTGATGGGAACCCCAGCCTTCACGAGGGGAGAGACGGGAGTTTAACCAGTCTGTGCCCCTAAGCCAGTGCTTTAACAACACCCCCTGTCATAATACTTTATTAAGTATACCATAGCAATGGCTGTGTGTGTTCCCCTGAATGGATCTGTAGCATTGCAATCTGTACCCAGACATTGACCCTGACTGGTCTTTGACTGCTGTCTGCCCACCTGTCTTCAGGTAGAGGTGACCTCTCCAGCCTGCCCCCTGTCTCCAGGTAGAGGTGACCTCTCCAGTCTGCCCCCTGTCTCCAGGTAGAGGTGAACTCTCCAGTCTGCCCCCTGCCTCCAGGTAGAAGTGAACTCTCCAGTCTGCCCCCCTGTCTCCAGGTGGAGGTGACCTCTCCACTGCCCCCTGCCTCCAGGTAGAGGTGACCTCTCCACTGCCCCCTGTCTCCAGGTAGAGTGACCTCTCCAATGAGCCCCCCTGTCTCCAGGTAGATGTGAACTTTCCAGTCTGCCCCCCTGTCTCCAAGTGGAGGTGACCTCTCCAGTCTGCCCCCCTGCCTCCAGGTGGAGGTGACCTCTCCACTGCCCCCTGTCTCCAGGTGGAGGTGACCTCTCCACTGCCCCCTGCCTCCAGGTAGAGGTGACCTCTCCAATGAGCCCCCCTGTCTCCAGGTAGAGTGACTTCTCCAATGAGCCCCCCTGTCTCCAGGTAGAGGTGAACTCTCCAGTCTGCCCCCCTGCCTCCAAGTGGAGGTGACCTCTCCACTGCCCCCTGTCTCCAGGTAGAGGTGACCTCTCCACTGCCCCCCTGTCTCCAAGTGGAGGTGACCTCTCCACTGCCCCCCTGCCTCCAGGTGGAGGTGACCTCTCCACTGCCCCCCTGCCTCCAGGTGGAGGTGACCTCTCCACTGCCCCCTGCCTCCAGATGGAGGTGACCTCTCCACTGCCCCCTGCCTCCAGGTGGAGGTAACCTCTCCACATGCTCTACATGCACCATGCTCTACATGCAACATGCACTCAGCTCTTGGTAGCTCACCAGCCATGTAACATATTAGGGAGTAAATTCAAACTGACAGGTAACTGCATGCTGTAAGACATGGGATTGGAGCCATTCAAAGCGACTCGCAGAGCTGAATAACAATTCCCTTCATATTCTGAAGCCTGGTTTCACGAGGGTGGTTTTGATGCTGCACACAAGCAACACCCTTCTTAGAGGCTGCATTTGCATTTTTAGACAATTCAGGGAGCGAATTCAATGAATACAGCACCTTGTTTTACACACTTCAATAAAAAATTACAAGCTGCTGACATCTTAACCATATGGAAACAATGATAATTTAACAAATACAATAGAGCCCTTAATGTTTGCTTGAAGCATTGTGGAGGCCTGACTGAGCTAGAAATAAATAGATCAAGTCCATCTATCTATCTCTGTCTATAATACAACATTGAAATCAGGGAGAATCCACTCAGCATGCCCCTGTTTGTGGAAATCAGGGAAACTATTAAAGACTTCAATACAAGAGTAATGTAGCCAGGCTAGAGAGCCAAGGGAACTGGACTGTCCACAGAGCAGACAGGACCTGTGCTTGACATCTCATCACAGGACAGCAGGGTGGATGAGGGACCTTTTTCAGAACAGCCCTCTCATCACCCTCTCATCCTCGATGTTTACTGACTCACAGGCAGAAAAAATAAAGAAACAGACATGCTAAAACCATCCTGTTCAACAAAAGGCATTACTAGTTATAGCTTCATGTGCAGTGAAATTGCTTTTGGTTACATAGCCTCTTTATACATAATAAAGGATGCACTGCCCCAGCAGCCCACAATCAATCTCTGGGGTTCTTTCATGGTGAACACACAGGGCAACACGCCCTCAATCAGCAACCCGATTCCTGCATGTAAAAACACAGGAGTCTGTATCTCATATCTGTGCCTGATGGATTGGAACTTGCCCCATATTCATTTTATTAAGTAACAATTATACCTGACCAGACGTTATTGTTTAATACAACTTTAAATGAACAAATCCCTGTGTGGCATGGAACATAAAATCTAAAGGTGTTTTTGAGCTCCAACAAAAATGATAACCAGCAATTAATAAATTAAGTGCCAAGTGTTTTATAAAGCATACCACTTGCCTTTTTATGGTAGCTGTGAACTACAGGTAGTTGCTCTGTGATTTGTATCTGTGTCTAGCCTTGCAGAATAATTCAACAAACCACAGTAGGTAGTTTGGTCCTGTTCAATCCCCCCTCGAAGCTCTCTGCCTGCAAGGAAATCTATACACCTGATTGTCTTTACATGAAGTATTCAGGAAATCTATACACCTGATTGTCTTTACATGAAGTATTCAGGAAATCTATACACCTGATTGTCTTTACATGAAGTATTCAGGAAATCTATACACCTGATTGTCTTTACATGAAGTATTCAGGAAATCTATACACCTGATTGTCTTTACATGAAGTAATCAGGAAATCTATACACCTGATTGTCTTTACATGAAGTATTCAGGAAATCTATACACCTGATTGTCTTTACATGAAGTAATCAGGAAGTCTATACACCTGATTGTCTTTACATGAAGTATTCAGGAAATCTATTCTCCTGATTGTCTTTACATGAAGTACTCGGGAAATCTATACACCTGATTGTCTTTACATGAAGTATTCAGGAAATCTATACACCTGATTGTCTTTACATGAAGTATTCAGGAAATCTATACACCTGATTGTCCTTACATGAAGTATTCAGGAAATCTATACACCTGATTGTCTTTACATGAAGTATTCAGGAAATCTATACACCTGATTGTCTTTACATGAAGTAATCAGGAAGTCTATACACCTGATTGTCTTTACATGAAGTATTCAGGAAATCTATACACCTGATTGTCCTTACATGAAGTATTCAGGAAATCTATACACCTGATTGTCCTTACATGAAGTATTCAGGAAATCTATACACCTGATTGTCTTTACATGAAGTTTTCAGGAAATCTATACACCTGATTGTCTTTACATGAAGTACTCAGGAAATCTATACACCTGATTGTCTTTATATCAAGTGTTGTGCTGTCATGAAACCCGGGGGGAGCTCAAAGCGCTACATCAGTGTGACGTGTGTTAAATCACCAAACAGACTGAAAATCTCTAGCGATAATGAGAACCTCGTTCAAATCAAGCAGGGCCGTCCCATAAAAAGGGAACCACATTGTGCCTGTGGCAATATTGTCTGCGCACACGAGCTGCAGTGTGAAAGCAAACCCACAACAATGCTGCTTTAGAAGTGTGCCTTTTACATGCAATTCAAATGACATTATTACTGTCAACCAGAGGATGTGATTGGTGTTCTTAGGGAGACTATTTTATAGAAACCCCATGCAGTCTCATAACAGATCAAACAGCTCAACACCCATGTGACCTGCAAAACCACCTTCAAACCAGTGCTGTTCCATCATCTTCAGGGCAAGGCTGTTTCACACACACAGTGCTCAATATACTGGGAGAGAGCAGCTAACGGCAGGTTTAAAAGAACCATGTTTGGTTGTCAGTGTAATTTCAGCAGCTCCAAAGAAACAAGCTGCCCACATCTAGTGACAATGTTAAATAGAGGACTTCATCAGCATGGAGCCAGGCCTCCAGATTGGATCTAAAGACCTCCACTGTGAATTCCATTACCTTGCCATGGAAGAACCACAGAGTCATCCCAGCCCTGTATCACTGCAGGTCCCCACCTCTACACTTCTCTGTGACCAGCCCCTCCCAGCTTGTGAATTGCATTACCACTTCACAGAAGAATCAAAGAGGCATCCCAGCCCTATATCACTGCAGCCCCCCCACCACACTCCTCTGTGACCAGCCCCTCCCAGCTTGTGAATTGCATTACCTCGTCACAGAAGAACCAGAGAGTCTCCCCCCCCCCCCCACCCTACCCCCACCCCCACCCCCACCCCCACCCCCACCCCCCCCTCCGTCGAACTTCGTCTGCAGTCTGGACGCCTGCAGGCTGTGAGGCAGAGCTATCCTCAATGAACAGTGCAGGACAGGCTCAGTGCCGACGAAGGGCTGCATGTTACACTGCATTGTCACAAGCTCGGAATAATAATCACACCACCCATGATCCTCTTTGACTTATTGGGTTCCAGTGGTGTTATTTTAATCGTAAATATAATTCAGAACACTTGACGTTGCTACAGTATTGTGCCAATGCCCTTAACATCAGCAATTGCACTTCGGACTCCTTCAGCAGAGGCTGACTGCAACACTCCCAGCATGCAATGCAGCACAGAAAACAAGTAAACGTTACTCCTAACTAACGGAGGCAACCTTAACAATCTTATTTACTACAGACAGGCCTTTGTCTCCCTAGAAAGATTAAACCACCAACATCCAAAAAGCTGGGAAAATACTGACGCAGTTCTACCCCATTCAAACCACGTGGTCACAAAATATCATAGATACAGCGAACAGTATAGAGAGAAAGCCAAGTTGAGTTTGAAACAAAGACGGTGGTCAACACTGATCTTTCTATCATGATGTTCCTAATCTCCTTATGCACTCTCCCTGTGATGTTGGCACAGCTACTTCGCTCACTGCTGTGCCTGAATGCTGAAGGGTGGCAGCATTCCTTGGAAGCAAAATAATTACTGTCAAGCGCATTACAATGTGCATGTTATCTGTTCCAAGGATACCCATCCCTGTCAGATTATTTCTCAAAGAGCTGAAAAGTAATTATTAAATCCCTTGGCTTTCAAAACCCTTTTTTTATGTGTTTGAAGGTGAAGGTCGGATTGTGTTCTGTGTGGGCTGCTCTGCAGCTCACAATGTACTGTAGACACACATTGCAGAGACAATAAACACTGTCTATAGAAACATCTGTGTGTGCGTGTGTGTGTCAGTGTGTCTAAGCAAGCACAAGCAGTGGGAATTAAAAAACACCTTTTAGATTTCATATAGCTTGCTTGCTGCATTAGAAAAGAAAAAGAAGGGCATGTACAAATCTTTCTGAAAAGTTAATTGATTTCTTAATGCTATCAATGTAGAATGTCTTTGAATAATATTTGCAATCATCATGTTCAAAGGGGGTTCATCTGAATGACTAGCACCACATTGGAGATTTCCTTTAACCTGATTGGTTAATAGGAGGTCTTTAATCTTTGAAATGACCTTGACTTCTCATTCAAACTGTTTAATCACGCCGCCAGAAAATACCGTTGTGGTAAGAGAGCCGGGAGGACAGAGACTCTGAGACAATAAAACTGCAGTGAAAGCACTGCTGCGCTGTTTTAATCCACAAAAATGTCAAACAAAACACAAAATCTCACACACAATACACTTACAAAATAACTGGCACAAGGGCCAAAACTAAAGTTTAAACAAAACTGTTCAGGCTGGGCAGAGCCTTCACTGAACTTCGTAACAAACAAACACAGTAACACTCACCCCAAAAACACCTCCACCAAACAAAGAAATTTCCCCCTTTTTATAGCATGTGGCTGGAGCCTAATTATCAATTATTCAATTAGCTCCAGCCACATTCTCATATGTATTTTGGCAGGGATAGGAAATTAACCCCATCCCTGCCAACCACCACCAAATCACCACCCACAATATTTACAAACAGGGCCCTGCCACAACCATCTTCATCTGCATGATGAAATAAAATCTATTTAGATTAAGTCTGCTTCCTCACTGTCCTGCATGTACAATCTAGTTAGATTAAGTCTGCTTCCTCACTGTCCTGCATGTACAATCTATTTAGATTAAGTCTGCTTCCTCACTGTCCTGCATGTACAATCTAGTTAGATTAAGTCTGCTTCCTCACTGTCCTGCATGTACAATCTATTTAGATTAAGTCTGCTTCCTCACTGTCCTGCATGTACAATCTAGTTAGATTAAGTCTGCTTCCTCACTGTCCTGCATGTACAATCTATTTAGATTAAGTCTGCTTCCTCACTGTCCTGCATGTACAATCTATTTAGATTAAGTCTGCTTCCTCACTGTCCTGCATGTACAATCTATTTAGATTTAGTATGTGGCAGTATAAATAAAACCACTTGAGGCAGTATTGAGTTTCTAAAAAGTTTTATTATTTTCTGTTTATAACCTTATTTTAATAACTCAAAGTTCCTTTAAAGATTGTACTTTCTTTACATAAATCACCAAAATAATTCCATGAAAAACCCTCCCCTCCTACCAACACTGGTATTCGGTTTGATTAAATTAAAGAGTCTTAAACTTAAGAGAATCGCTAACCAAGGATCTATAATAAACAAAAGAAGAGTGTTTTACAGTTTTGAGAGCTTGCTGGATGGCTTCACCTCATGGGAAGAGTCAGCATCCCACTGGGTTTTCTCTCCCTCTCTCGATCTGTTTTATATAAAGTCCACACAGAATGTTAGCGTCCTTTTTAACCAGCGTTCTCTCTTACAAAGTGCCTGTGCATTCAGTGTGCTTCTCTCTTTCCAAACAAATCAACCCTGAGCTGTTACAATCTGGGCCCTATATACACAAGAAAACGCCCCCAATGAGCAGTGCTCAATCACCTGGCGATTCGAAAATGTTCCAGCATGTTCCAGGCTTGCTGCCCCCAAAAAAGATGGCTACTGTTGTAACTGGACTTCCACCCCAACGTCAGTCTTGTGTCCTTAAAGTCCTTGTTGGGAACTTTATGGTCGATTCACAGCCCTCTAATGGATGGGAGGTTGAATTGCAGTCATCTTGACCAAAGTCTTGACCAAAGACGCCAAAGCAGCGATCTGATTCAAGCATTCAAAATTCCAAAAGGGACTGACAATGTCAACCCAGGGACTTTTTCGACCTGAAAAAAGAAACAAGGATCAGGTGTCACAAATGGAGATTAGAAAAAGAAGCATACAGAATCGAAAATACAGGCACTTTTTTTACACAGAGAATTGTGAGGGTCTGGAACCAACTCCCCAGTAATGTTATTATAGTTGACACATTGGGATCCTTCAAGAAGCTGCTTGATTAGATTCTGGGATCAATAAGCTACTAATAACCAAATAAGCAAGATGGGCCAAATGGCCTCCTCTCATTTGTAAATTTTTATATGTTCTTATTTTCTTAATTATAGATTTCGTTATATCATGTATCTTATAAGAAAGCACTTTTAAAATGTCTTTTGAAGAGAGTGAGATGCTGTGATAATTAAAAACACACTGTACCTGGGACAGTGTCACTTTCAGCACCCAGCTGCAGTTGGTAGAGATACCTGCTGTGATCTCCAGCACTCTTTGTCTAATGAGCCTGGCATTAACAATGAATTTATATTTCTGAATATCCTGCAGTGCCATCAGCTCTTGCATTTAGAAGCAATGAATGGCAAATCTGCAGTTCCATTGTGCCTTTGTACATTAAAAATTAATGATCCTCATTTATTTACAGCCAAATGGTTTCTTAATTGCCCAGTTCTGCAATTCTGCTTGTCTCAACCCAAAGCTCTTCCCCACAAGACAGATAGTTGTGAGAATGTCTTCATGAGACACTGGTCTGCATGCACATGTTGTAATTTTACAGAAGAGTTGAAAGAACTGTTTTGCATGTTCTTATGATGTGGAGAGATTGCGCAATCAGCAGCTGCAGTGAGCTACTATGCATAAAACAATATTGTGCAGCACACTGTGGACAGACAGACAGACAGACAGACAGGAGGCAGGCTGAAAACACAGCTCTATACTGGAGGTAGCTGGGTGGGTAATAGGGTGGCACAGGACCTGTTTTATGTCAGTATCCATTATATTCAAAACCTTTTTTTAAAGAAAGTGAGGTGTTATAATCTGCACCACTTTGGAAAAGATGAATTTGTAAACCTGGCTGACAAACTTCTTAAATACATCATACAGGACAAAAATGTCTGGTGCTAAACTTTTCTAATTATATTTGTTTTATATGCTTTTGACATGAAAATGTCACACAAAGATAAAGCACTTTCCTTTTTTTAATAATCAAGACGCAGCGAGCGTGTTTCTAATTTGCTTTGTATTAAGCTTTGTTTCTTTTCTGTGAAAATCAATCTGACTTGCAGAAGAAATGTATGTATTACTTTTTAATAGCAGGGAATACAATTTACTTGCTAAGGAATATTCAAATGGTTGCCCCTAGTATATTATCAGCCTGCAGCTAGAATAGGAAAACACCAACTAAAGGGTTATTGTCGCTCAGTTATTGCCTACGTTTAATTTGTTGCTTCCAGCAAGTGGGTTATTTTTCTTCTGAAATAAAGTTAGAAAAGGAAGGAATGAGCTAATCTTAAATATACTGTGTGTTCTTTTATCAGACAGCTTGCCAAGTACTGAGGATATTCAACAGTACTCTGTACTAAAAGATAATCTATTTAGTACTAATGTGGAGCGCTTTTCTTTTCATGACTGCAGTAAATGTACACAGGCGCCGACAGGACCACAAAGACTGCATTGCATTTGTATTTTTTCTTTCCTTTCTAATTGCTTTGTGATTTTTACAGCAGCAGTGTAAACTCCAGACCCAGCTCAGTGAATTATCAAAGCCGTGGGGAGGAGGGGGATCCAACTGGTGATGTCACAGAAAGACCATTGCAGCAATGTACACATCTTTACTTTCAATTCTTTATTTATAACCTTCACTAGATTTTTAGGATTCATAAACTAAACAAAACAAACAACAAAAAACAGAATTCAGAAAATAGCTCTGAACATTAGGGTAGGGAAGGGAAACCTTACAGGAATCATATTTGTACTGAGTTTATATTGAAAAGAGAATCCTCCACGTCCATTTCAGCTTACATTAGCCCAGACACTACAAGTCCTTGCAAGTTCATTTCCTCTTGCATAGCCAGTCTCAGTCCTTGATGACAAAGTCCACAGGGGTGGCTCGATGAAGCCGGCAGAGTTCTGTACCTGGCACTGCATGTGTTTTACAGGGAGTTAGTGAGGCATTGAGAAACTTGTTCTGTCGGAGTGTATGATAGCGGTAAGAAAGCAGCATTTTCCAATTAGTCGTGGAATCATGTAGGCGCCATTCAAACAGACTGCAAATCTTGTTATAGTACCTACTGAGTCACTTTCTTACCCATCATGCCGAGTGGTAGAAATGTACCTTTATTGGGCAGCATCGTCTAGAACTGACCGCAGGACACTTTCATCAAGTGTGTAGGATGGAGTGCATTTGTCAACCCCCCCCCTTGATTGTATTAATGGGCACCTTTGCCATTTGAAATCCAGACCCATCAACTCAGACTCAATGGAGTGATCAAGAAACCATTTATCAAGATCACAGTTTAGACTGTATTTAAAATGAAAATCATCAGGAGAGCAACCTTAAAAAGTACAGAGCCTGCCCACCTGCCCACTCCCCTGTCTGCCTGCCCGCGGGCGAGTCCCCTGGCGACCCGGCGGGCGCGGGCGCCGCGCCGGCGGGCGGTGCCCGCCCACTCCCCTGCCTGCCTGCCCGCCACTGCCCCACACATTATTGGACATGGATCTGTCTTAGGACAAGCTGGGAGTAGGAAATTCTTCCCAGTAACCAATCGTGCTCTTCCTATGATAGACATGCTTTCAGTGTCTCTGTGTCTCTTCATTGATGTCTCTCACAAGTGCAGGATTGAAGAATGCGCTGCAGAAATGTTTTTTTTTTTGTACTGCTCTTTTAAAAAATGAAAATAAATGACAAATGTTTGCCACAACATCTATAGGGAAATGTGTTTCTTACAAAGAGACATTAATTCATATCAGGTAGGTTTAACTGGAATTATACAGTATGTCCTTTCAGAATAAGAAGTTACTTGGCAGCAGCGGGGGGGAAGTTACATTATTTTATGAAAAACTGTCGGCACCATCTCTTTACAAACATGCAGTTTGTGTTGGCTACGCATTTCAGAAATCATCCCTCCCTCCCCACACTCCCAGACTCCACTAATAGCTGCTGAAAGCATATGAAAAAGCAACCCTGCTCACAGGCTTTGACCTTCTAAAGGCAGATTCCTTGCCTACCACTAAGTGATTGAGATTCAACATCATTGAAGGTGATGCTTTAAAGAGCTACGAAAAGGTTATATTCACTGACTCGATTATTTATCACTCGAGTCACAGAACGCTGGCCCCATGTAATTGTTAAGAGGAGGGATTTGCACATAACCACTCTGCCATACCACTCAGGAAATGGTCTGCATTCTGGAACTTTCTAACTGTTCCCACTTCAGAGAGGACGATAAGCTGTGTAGGTAAGCGATATCGATAATTACCTTAAACAGGGGCTTGCATTAGCACTGCACTTAGGCATGCTGGAAGCACAAAATAACCCAGCTCGTAAAATCCCACTCGTATTCAAATTCAAAAGCTCTAAACAATGAGAGAATGTAGGTCCTGCTTGGTTAATTTCCTTTTAATCACCCCTTTCTTGTCCTTCACTATCTGCATTGTATTATATTACACAGGATTTGTGATATTTATCCTCTACAAGTGCGTTTTTTGTAAGGTGTCAGTGACTATGTCACAGAATATTAATTAGGGTACATCATATAAACGAACTGTAAAATCTGGCAAAGGTTTTTTCTTAACACAAGCTGTCCAATGTTTTTTTTTTAGCACATACTCTGTATGGTAATTTAATTTTGCTGTATGTTGATAAAAATAAAACAACCACAACTGAGCAACATGGAAGCAGCACTGAGCGGCCAGCTAGAATTAATCCCAAGACACACCTGGGAAGCTCGACGAGTTATTGTATCATATGAGCAATTTGAAGCCAAGATTGAACTATAAGCCTGGAGTGGTGAGCTGTATTGTAAAAAGACAGCTTGATCCATTTAGTCCCAAAGCTTGTATCCCCTTTGGTAACCCGCATTGTAAAAAGAAGAACAGTGATAATAAAATCATCTGCTTCTTCTCTTTGGTTTATCTTCTGACTCCCTCTTGTAAAGCTGCTTCCTACTGATTGAATTAATGTTGGACTGCATAGATACTTTTTTTTTATTATTATTATTATTATTATTATAAGATCATTGCGAGTGACAAGTTGGAGATTCTCTTAAAACCCAGCGCTACCTGCTTTACCTGGACAGCGTGGGTATATTACTGGAAAATTGAAAATCTGTTAACACAAGTAAACACACCAGCCTCCCTGCTGTACTCGCAGTTCCAGCTGTAATGACAACCCAGGGGCTGCAGGAACAGCAGCCCAGACTGAGGATAAATAAAGCAGCAGCAATGCACATGCTCCTGGTCCCTTCATGCATAGTGTAGCGCAATCAGTACCACCACTGCAGGAAAAACAGCAGGAAGGCACTGGGGCTGGTGTGTGTCCCGCAACCACACCACTGTGACTCCTCAGGTCTCAATGCTAAGCAGGGATAGGCCTAGTCAATACTTGGAGAGGAGACCTCCTGTAAGGAACCTATGCTGGACTGCTCTCTGTTGAAAGGGTTCAGTTGAGGGACTTTGTGTTACTCTCCTAAAACAACCAAAAATAACACAGACCCACACAGATGGTCCTTGTAATTGCATAGGAAAAAAAAAAAAACAACTCACAGTACGTGAAAGTTAAAATATTAGAATACCAAAATCTAGAGCTTATCAGAATACAGCCAAATGCAACCTGAAACATCTTAATAAATGGTTTCCTGATCACTCCATTGAGTCGGAGTTGATTGGTCTGGATTTCAAATGGCAAAGTTGCAAAAAGCACTTGATAAAGGTTTGGTGAAGATCAAGGGTGGAATCATTTACCTCACGTAGAAGGTGACTGACAGACAGACAGACAGAGGAACGGACACGATCAGTGCATTTTCAAATGGGGATCCTAAAAACAAACAAAAAAGAAATCTGACGGCCGTTCACAAAACCCCCACACAATACAAGCTGGTTCAGATCAGTGCTCGATTCAGACCGTAATGCAGTCAGCGAGACTCTTACACATTTGCAGTCCTAAATACAAAACTAAATAAACTGCTACAAGTCTGACTTCAGGAAAAGCAGTTAGAGTCGTAGATTGTGAAGACCCGAGGGGGTTGAGGACTAGAGACGCAAGGATACAGAACAGTGCTAATTGAGCTGCTTAGGACAGGGAATAACAGGGAGATGAGCTCATTAAAAATGATAAAAAACAAGCAGCTAATCATTGCTCATCCGTATCCAAACATTCCCAGAAAAACAGAGATGAGTGACATTTCAACAAACACACGCTCCAAATATAAACAGATTTGAAAAGTGAACCTGAAATTACACAATGCAAGGATGATAGATATGCAGGTAAACAGAGAGGGAGACATGGAAAAATAAATGAGTGAGTGCAGTGAACACTCTTTCACAACTACCAACATGGTACATACAGCCAGGAGCCCCTTGGACTCAGCAGAGACAGCTTACACACTGTGCTGCAGCATGGCAAGGACCATTCCCAGAGATAGGTTTAGAGTGCTCACACACTGCACATCTTCCTCTGAAAGAAGAGCCCGTATCACACTGGGAGATGGTCTTGGTAACTGGTCATCATGCTTTCTTCTAGGATTATTTTCCAATTCTTCAAGTAGATTTGGCATTCCTCAGTTCTATTGACAGCTGTGAAAGTAGAATTTAAACAGACATTGCAGCAGCGTTGCTTTTAGGCTGTTTGGGGGTAGGCAGTTGTGCAGCATTTCTAGTGATCAGCCTGGCCCATGTGCACTTGTGCAGTGCGCACTGGGGTAGTCTGCTGACTTTACCTGGCAGGTGTCTATGCTCTGCAGTGAATGTGTTTGACAGTGGAATTGTTATACCAGGTTATAGCCGTGCAAGTCACTTAAACTGCTTTTAAAACCACTAAAACTTTCAGAATGGGGACCATCCTCCATCCAGAAGCTCAAAATGCATAAACCTGAGCCGTGGATTTCTACTTTACCCCCATTGCTCTGGATCACTTACCAGGACCAGCAAAGCAATTCGGGTTTAGTTTTCAGCAACAAGTCAGAGGCACCACACAGCCCAATTATTCTCTACTATAGTAAGCTGGGAAACTGGATCTCAACTTCATTAGAACTGCAGTTTTGTACTGATCAAGTCTACTGGGTTCCACAGTAAAAAACGTGAAACAATTAGACTGGGCATTAAAAACACACAGTGTGGTGGCTCCCAAGTGGCACATCCGGTAAAGGCCCTATAGCCTGGACGTCGCTGGTTCAAGTCCAAGCCATTCCACTGCCAATCATGGACAGGAGCTCCCAGGAGGCTGGGGCTAATCAAGCACATATTAAAACATGGAATGGATAAAACTGCTATGCAATAGCAGTGCTCATAAGCATCCCCATCTGATTCCTAACTTTTAATCTACACCCAAGGCACTCATGGCAAGAAGAATTGTGCAGTCAGATTTGGCAAAGCTGTCCAGTTTCTATCAATTCTTTCAATTGTTTGCAATTGTAAAGGCATCTTTCTGCACTAGTATTATAGTGCATTCCTCACTTGCAGCCAAGGCTGGCAGGACCTGGTTTGTTTAATGAGCTTCCTGTTACTTTGCCAGGCTGAGGGGTGATAGTTCTGTGGGACGCGCTCTCTTTACTCCCCTCTCATTCACAGCATTTCTCTGGATTCCAGCACGGGTCCCGCGCTTCATGTGGAGCGTTTAAAAGGACAGCTACGTACCGTCCATGCTTCAATTAAACTGGGTGCTTTTGGCTTCAAGAGAGGGTATCTTTGACTTCCATGTGCAAATGTCAGAATTCATTCCCAGTTTGCTTCACACTTTTCTCTACCATATACCATCCTGCTCCGCAATAACACAAAACCTTTTCAGTTTCTACCAACTGCAAGCACGAACAGGGGGAACACAAACTACCTACTCAGTTATAGATGGTGCCGATTGCAAACTCAGACAAACCAAGCGAAGCGATTTAACAAACTGCCACCCCCTTCCTTTGCTAAACATGCTATTTGGTAACACACTTACAAACCACTGTAGCAGGAAAGCAATTCAGACTGCATTCATGCTTTACCATATCATACCATACCACTATATACATGCTGGACTGCATACTATGCATGGTACACATCAGTAAGCTCTGCTAGGACTAGATCATACCCTACAGTACTCAAGCCCCTTTCACACTGGCGCTCCCGGTCCCAACCCAGGTTCTGGCTAGTCAGGTCGCAATCCTGCGTCATGTGAAACCACGCACCCGGGTCATTCTGGGGTTGGCAGTGATCCACCTCAGGATGTGGGTCGACACGCTTTGACCCAGGTTGAGCGAGACAAAATGCACGATGACCATTCGTAAGCCAACAAAGTAACAAACAGCCGCGCCTGTGTGAAGGTCTCACTTCTGCAAGGAACATTTCTGTTTATTCTGTTTTGTCATATTTTTGTTGATTGCATGAGCCAGATTGCAGCAGGGATGAAGAAACATTTGCTCTAATTAACATTTGCACTGAAGATTCAATCCAGAGAAGTTTGGAAGGATGGTCTGTAATAAGCTGCCTCCGGCGCATTGCTACTCTCATTGTGTATTTGTTTCTGTCACCCAGGTCGACCCTGTTTCTTCACAAAGCAGTGTGACATCACATAACTGACCCGCATCACACCGGTTCCGACCTGGGCAGAGCAGGGCAGTGAGAAAGGGGCTCTAATTACAGAATTGTGCTGCATTTTCAGAGCGTCGCTTCAGTTGTGCTGCTACAGAGCCCATACAGCAGCCTTCAACTCTCCTTTAGAAAGCAGCCTTTGTGAAGAGGCAGCTGTCTTTCCTGGGCTCTCATCAATACATTTACCTTGAGAAGAGCACAAAGACACTGTATACAATAGCTAAAAATGTTTAGAAAAAAAGAATAATCCCCCACATGCGTGTTTGTTCTTTGCTGAAAGGTTTTTAAATGTCAGGTGACAGTGTTTCATCATGTTCTCTACCCACTCCCTCAGGGGTCAGGGTCAGTGTATTCAGCCCACAGAAGAAGGGATACGCTATTGGAAATTGTTAGCAATCAACCACTAGGCATCAACAATGAAGCAGAAGGGGTATTGGAAATCGTGGACTGGCTGAGAATATTGGAATCCATGTCTAGAAACACTAAACTGGTACTATAAAACATGGAATGTTTGAGCAAGAAATGATCACTAATTATGTGTTTACTAAAAACCTACAAAATACACATATGCTGCAGAATTAGCATAATTACAATGACAAAATTTAGATCCGTAGCAGATGTTAATAAAACAAACTTTGTCGAAATGCGTTAGTAAAACTCTATTTTGATCTAACAATGTAAGAATAAAGTTTGTTTTATTAACATCTGCTACTGATCTGGATTTTGTTGATGGGAGTTGCCCTCTTTTTTTCTATCCATGGTTTCACCTTTGGAAGGTATTTATTTGATACATTGTCCTTAGTCAAGGCACCTCTTTTTTGAAAGAAACTGAAAAACAATCTTGTAGCGCTGGTATCTATCTATCTCTCTAAATAGAGAGAGAGAGAGAGAGAGAGAGAGAGAGAGAGAGAGAGAGAGAGAGAAAGAGAGAGAGACCCTGAATTAGCATGCAAAGATAGGGATCATTCTAGGGAAATCCCCACTACACATGCGATGACCTTCGCCATTCTTGAAATAATACATCTAATTGAGTTCCTTGTCGATGTGCTGATGTATTTTATTTAATTACTCGCTCTCTACAGAATACCTGTCATTGCATTTTTTCTTTTGATTTTTAGTTTGACAAATTGCATTTCTCCTCCAAATAAATTCAGTCTGCAATTAGAGGGCAATTTTTCTTTGGCACAAGAACTCATCATCTGAAAAGGCAATTCCTCAGATCCATCAAGGAGGTGCTTGTGACTGCAGTGCCATTAAGAACACTTTACAGTTTAAAAATAAATTACATAGAGAATCCTTCTGACAAAGTAGCTACTGTGACAAATGTACTAAGCAAATTATGTATAAACCCCCAAAAAAACCAAGTGTTGCACAATGTTAACACTGGTAAAGGCCCAAGGAAGCACGTGTCAATACGATTTGCTTCCTTACTGTTTCCACTTGCATAACTCAAGCCATGGTCAACCTACGACCCAACCTGTTATAGTGGTGCAGATAATAAGCTACAAATGTTGCAATAACAAAGTTCCTTGAACATACGGCCAAGGACCCTGATGGTGCCAATTAGTGAAAAACATTTCATAAAACTCGTCATGTACCCCTCCCACCCCTCCCACCCCAGCCCCTCATCTGCTTTTCTTCAATAACTCAAATATTTACCTTCCCCTACACACACACTAGCTGTCCACATTGCTACATTTCCTATTATCCATATTTTATGACTTATAGATTGGCCAGCTTTCAAGCTGCACCCCCGCACTGACATACTGGGATGCAGTGACAGCTTTATGGCCACTAAAGAGCTGCAGCAAACAGACTGGCAAAACACAAGCCATAAACACAATAATCTAATAGTCTCTGTTTTCACTACAATCCAAATTCTTCGATACATCCCAATTGCTCAGCACTCAAGCCACGCAACTACTTCCAAATCTCCATCTACCCCCCACCAAGGGCTTCAGGTGCTGCCATGGTGACAGCATGTTTCTGGCACGCACTGTTAGGATCTGATGCTCAACACAACAGCAAAGGCAAGTATTGGTGTTTAGTTCCCATTCAAATAACCACAGACTGGGACGTGACAGATTTTCTATTTTGGTGAAGAGATGTCTGGCACCTACAGATGCAGTGTAACAAACCTCCAGGGAATTACAGCTTCAAGATGCGCAGAGTCTCTGATTTCAGATTCCTCAACTGCACTAGAGAGGAACATTTTATTATTGTTCAGTGTTTCAACTTGGCTGAAGTAATTATAAGCAAAATATTTTTTTAAATGTATTTATTTATTAAAAATAAAAGGTTGAACGATATTATTCTGTATTTGACTAGTAAAAACATTGGAGAAGTGTTTTTAATGCTGACATGGTAGTCTGACTGACCCACCCCAGTTATTGTGCTAGCAAAACGAGAAAATATTTACGCCTGCAAGCTGCATAGGCCTACTCACCCTACTGCATGCCTCTTACCTGTGTGGTTTTATTACAGAAACACAGGCTCGTTAGGACTAAATAACGGAGCAGACTTCCTTGCAGTTAAGGACATGCTCTGTCCACGCTGCACCCAACAAAGTATAATTCCGTGCTCTGTCTTCCACTCAACGTTTTCATCCTTCTTTACCTAAGACTTCATGCACACTGGTTTTATAAATATTACCTAGTTTTACGACTGTATAAATAACGTACTGTATGTAAAGCACACGCTATAGTACATAACTAATATGAACTTGCTTAGATATTTTATTTTTACTATTCTATTTAAAGCCGAATAATGTGGTAGAAGCGATGACTGCATCACCTAGTGACGGCGTTAGAAATGCAGGTGTACGGGCAGATACCAGCTGCGCACACGACTGCAAACAATGTGGGAACAATTAGAGTTAATGGATGATGAAACTCCTGAAATGAACACAATTAGAAATGCCGTGCTGCTTCTTTATTAGGCGGCTCATTGAAGATGAAGGTCCTGTGTTGTGTTGATCAAAGGGGTGACAGCCGTGCAATTGTCCAGATCAGCTAGTAATGAAGTGGCAGCACTAACTATAATGGAGGTAAATCGTTTCCCTAAATTGATTAATAATAATAATAATAATAAATAATAATAATAATAATAATAATAATAATAATAATAATAATAATAATTTTAAAATCCCCTATGTGTTCCTATTTTAAAACCGCTCTGTCTCTGGGAGAGAAGTGCGTCATTAAAATATAAAAAGACACAAAGTAAACCACTGTCAAATTACATGTCAATTCAGTGTTTCAAAACAGAGACTTGAGAGGGCAAAAAACAAACAAACAAAAACGCGATAGTTGATTTAATTTCAGAGCTGTTCTAATTACCGCCTCCTCCTCGGCGCATAGCGGAAACGTAAACATCCTTAATAAAGCATATCATACGACAATTAAAATTCAATCTGCACCGTCCCGTATTTTTTTTTTGTGTGTCTCTAATTGCTGTGCTTTTCCGCTAGTGCACCGAGTCTGCGAAGAATTATTGGAGTAACATGGTCGCTCTTAATTGCTTGTCAGCGCTCCTCGAATGTAACTGCCTCGATAGACTACAGACTAAAAAAAGTGCTGTCTTTATAGAGCTTGTGTGGAAACAATATTTTGTGTAACATATTAGTTATAAAAATGCAAAGTAAGATAACAGGTGAAACATGAAGGCCTCCCTTAATTGAGCAGACACGGCGGTCAGAGTTTTATACGGCTGGTTATTCACAGACTCCAGTCTGCACTAATCAGTCCTAGAATGCTGTACCTAAATACCATTAGGTAGGTTAACATCGTTGCTACTCGGGGACTGGAGAAACTATTGATTGAGTTTTTTTGTCAAAAAAAACAACCAAAAAAACAATTCGGGTTTTAACCTGTCTCCTATACATTTGCCTTAGGGATGCCTTAGGAAACTGTTTGTTTAATTGAAGTGTGCACTCACAGAAGGCTCAATGAAATATCCTATAGTCTAAGTACACCTAATTAAATAACTTTCTTTTCACACAATAACAAAAAAGAACAATCGGTGTTACGCAGATTTCTGTATCCCCATACAATTCAGTATCCCCGCATGATTTGACGTCTGCGTAGATCAAGGTCGCTCTACATGAGCGCTTGGTGTGTCCGAACAGTATTTACATGTAATATAATTAAAATGTGTTTTAAAAGAAACCTGCAGCTTTATAAGGTTGCTTTTAATCAATGGTTTCGTGTATTGAGCAACGCAGGAGGCTGAGCGTACTGTAGAAAATCAGCGGTGTTAAATGTGCTGTGTTGTATTGCTACAGAATTAGTTTGGCGTTGTTTTCAATATTTGTTACAAACTGCAGCAGAACTCAATGGCAGTGCTTGAGAACATAGCGGTGCTCGGGGACAGGAGTACCACGCATCCACATCCAGCTTTGAAAAACTGCATCTGCACAGGCAAGGAATCATGCGGGATACAGAATTCTATCGGGATACAGAAATCTGCGTAACACCTGTCTGGAAATGCACACTCGGCTCTGTTCTCAATCTGTCGATGTTATAGCATAGTTTGAATTAGACGATACATTTTTCATTATTTTTTAAGTGTTTCAGTGATTGATAATTAATAACGACTAACCCTTATATAGAACAGATGCACCACGGTATTGCCAGAATTGTGAAAGCGCTTTTTCTTTCAATTTACAGCAGCATTATCTGTAGACCTGTAGCTGGTCATTGCTTCAGAAAAGGACATCTCTAACGAATTAATAAACAAGTGTATTAGTTATATAACAATATCTAAAAGAATGCGACATTAAATGCAAGTGCTTGAAAAAAAGTCCACAATAGATTGGATTGCTTTTACAGTTTTTTAAAAATGAAACGGAAACGAATATTCCCAAAACAACAACAATAATATATAAAAATAAATAAATTCTTTGAAATCACATTAAGATGTATTTATTGATTAATAGTATTAATATTGTAGTTATATTTAATTTATAATTATATCAGTTTTTTAAAAATATAATTGTAAAATAACACACTGATTATACATATACTCTGATTTTTTATATATATATATATATATATATATATATATATATATATATATATATATATATACACACACACGCACACGCACACGCGCACGCACACGCACACGCACACACGCATGCACAATAAACCCAAATGAATATATGTTAACATATTCTTATAAAGGCTGCATTTCTATTTCACGCTCGTGTTAAACCAATGAATTGAACCTTACTTTAGGCATTTGTATTTGTAACCAGAAAACACCACTAATTTGTTGATGCACATTGTTTAAATTTTGGAAAAATATGGTCAGTTTATATTACCATCCTAATTACTATTTGCCTTAATGCCAGTAGTAATCAATTCTAATTTAGGTAAAGTGCCTTTTATTATTGTTATTGAATATATTGTTTGCAATAATTCAACAGCCCACACTCATTAAACATGTGCTTATCTGTGTAGCAGCAAACAAATGTTTAAGTTGATGGATGAAATGGTAGTGATAATAAACAAAGTGAAATCACAAACAAACCAAAATAAAATCACATAAATAAATGTAAACAATGAGTCGCTGTGTACTGCAGCTTGCCTGAGATGTTGCTGTGCACTGCAGCTTGCCCGAGATGTTGCTGTGTGCTGCAGCTTGCCCAAGATGTTGCTATGTGCTGCAGCTTGCCCGAGATGTTGCTATGTACTGCAGCTTGCCCGAGATGTTGCTGTGCACTGCAGCTTGCCCGAGATGTTGCTGTGTGCTGCAGCGTGCCTGAGATGTTGCTGTGTGCTGCAGCTTGCCCGAGATGTTGCTGTGTGCTGCAGCTTGCCCGAGATGTTGCTGTGTGCTGCAGCTTGCCCGAGATGTTGCTGTGTGCTGCAGCTTGCCTGAGATGTTGCTGTGTGCTGCAGCGTGCCTGAGATGTTGCTGTGTGCTGCAGCTTGCCCGAGATGTTGCTGTGTGCTGCAGCTTGCCCGAGATGTTGCTGTGTGCTGCAGCTTGCCCGAGATGTTGCTGTGTGCTGCAGCTTGCCCGAGATGTTGCTGTGTGCTGCAGCTTGCCTGAGATGTTGCTGTGTGCTGCAGCTTGCCCGAGATGTTGCTGTGTGCTGCAGCTTGCCCGAGATGTTGCTATGTGCTGCAGCTTGCCCGAGATGTTGCTGTGTGCTGCAGCTTGCCCGAGATGTTGCTGTGTGCTGCAGCTTGCCCGAGATGTTGCTGTGTGCTGCAGCTTGCCCGAGATGTTGCTGTGTGCTGCAGCATGCCCTGAGATGTTGCTGTGTGCTGCAGCATGCCTGAGATGTTGCTGTGTGCTGCAGCATGACCAAGATGTTGCTGTGTGCTGCAGCTTGCCCGAGATGTTGCTGTGTGCTGCAGCTTGCCCGAGATGTTGCTGTGTGCTGCAGCTTGCCCGAGATGTTGCTGTGTGCTGCAGCTTGCCCGAGATGTTGCTGTGTGCTGCAGCTTGCCCAAGATGTTGCTGTGTGCTGCAGCTTGCCTGAGATGTTGCTGTGTGCTGCAGCATGCCCGAGATGTTGCTATGTGCTGCAGCATGCCCAAGATGTTGCTGTGTGCTGCAGCTTGCCGGAGATGTTGCTGTGTGCTGCAGCTTGCCTGAGATGTTGCTGTGTGCTGCAGCTTGCCTGAGATGTTGTTGTGTGCTGCAGCTTGCCCGAGATGTTGCTGTGTGCTATCTGGGATTTAGCCTAAACAGATGCAGAAGGGCTGGGTGAGTTTTATAATGAAGAGGCATCTCCAGCACATCAAGGGGTACCATGTGTAGCGTCTCTGCTTCCTCCAGGCTGCAGTGAGCACTTGGCACCCTAGGAAAGGGGGGGGGGGGTGTGAACATGAGATCACACTCATCCTAATAACAAAACCGACAAGGAAGTCACCATTCAGTGTCATTCAGCATGACAAGATGTCCTGTAATACTTGTGCAATAAGATAGCAATCAAGATCTGTTTATTAACGTTACCTCACCTAAAATAAGCAAAAAGGTTAATTCAGTTTTCCTCTTTAATGAACCCCCACAATCCCTATAGCAAGCTGCAGATCATACCCGACAGGTACACACCTGTGGACATGCTGCGTTCTGTATATTCTTAAGAGCCAGTGATTGAATGAAAATACTGGGGAGCAATGTTCCAGTTGGTGCATAGTCCCTGTCCATCCATCTGTCTGTCTGTATGTGCAAATGTGTTTTCCAGGTCTAGAAAGCCTTGCTTTCCTGTTGTAGCTGCGAGGGCCAGGCAGCTCATTTAAAGACCTGCGACAGGGTCTCTGCTCAAATGGATTTCTTGCCAGCAGATGAATAAACAGCATGAAGATATTAATGAGCACGTCCTCTGGAAGGTTCCTCAAACACAAGGGAGTGGATACCCAAAAGGGGGCCAAAAAGAGAGGCAGCAGCCAGCATCTGATAGCAGAGAACTCACTCTCTCCTGTCTCATGGGCCGGATTGTTTTACTGCTTTTTAAATCTGCTTTTTTCTAACGTGATGAGAAACTTGGCATCAATGGCCTGCACAATCAAAGGGGAGCGTTATTGTGTCTGTATAGAATTGTATTGGTGCACCACTGCTCATGAATGCCTTGCACTGTTGGGATTGATTCTAAAGGAGCTATCCTGGTTGGAGAAGTTTTAATAAATCACTCATCAGAAATTTCAGTTTTTCTAAAGGATTCTGGCATAAATCTATGGTAAAAATAACCTGCAAATACACTGTGTGACCTCTCTTAAAAAAATTATCCAGGTGGTGTTCCACATACAGATGGGCTTCCAACTGTAGTATCTAAGTAAGCTTGCAATCATAAATATCTGTTAGATGTGATGGTCACTCAAGTGCTTTGTGATGGTGGTCTACTATGAAAGGCGCTATATAAAATAAAGATTGATTGATTGATTGAGATGTACTATAACATAACCCTATACAGTACAGTGGTAGGATCCATTACACGATGGTGTGAAATGCTATCCAAAGTGAATGTGGTGATGTCAGTTTCATTTTGATTTCATTTAAGCCAATTATTTAATCACCAAAATATGACCTTGTTCCGCAGTCTCCCCTTTTCATTTTTGTATTTTGTTTTTAGCAATTGGGCAGCTTGGCTAGCCCATTAAATGACGTGAAACCCTGTCAGCCTTGAAATCTACATGAACAAGCGCCTTTGTTATCATTTGCACCTTGAAGTATCATTATGGCCAAATCCCCACCTGCTTTATTAAATTATTGCCGGGGAAAAAATCCCAGTCTTTGAATAAACAGCGGAGGTTTGCTTATTATGCAAGTATTAATGTCCCCCTAGGGAGCTCATTAAATTCTTCACCGCAGCGGTTATGACTGAGATCCCCCAATAATGCAGATTCCTCATCATAAAAAACTTGAGCTAGTGCTCTGAGGTGATTTTAAAGGTGCTTTTGCTGACTCCCTGAAACACAACTCATGTGGGAAATGCTTCTAGATGATAGACAGACACCGTGACTGGTTAAGAAAAATAAAAGTACCATTTAAAGTTTATTGAATTAAAGCAAAGAAAAAAATCTTTTAAATATTCACACATATATTACAGAGTTATAATAAAATTCCATTATAGTTTCTTCTGTTTTAGTTTTGCCACATTTGACTGAAACAAAACAAGAAGCATCGAAACGTATAGCAGCCTGCAACTCGACAATCACTGAGAATTACATAGAAATACTGAAATACAGCTACTTAACCAGCTCGGCTAGTAAGAGGTTACATCATATATACAGTTTAGGATTCTTATAGATTAGTACACAGCAAGATTTTTTTTTTTTTTACTCTTTCTCGTGTGATAAAAGCAGGAATAATGTAAAATAAAATCCCAAAAAAGAAAAGTAAGCATGTGTAATTAAAATACATAATTAAGAAACATAACAGATAATAAAATAGAGATTAAAAAAAAAAGAAATACGGTTAAAAATCTAAAATGACATAAAGATTAACACAAAAAATTATATATTACATTAAAATAGTCAAATAAAAATGATGTGTAATTCACCAATTATTAAATTTTTCTCCTTCTATTCGGCTCTCTGACTGCAAAATACTAGAAACATTCCTCAAAGCAGACGCATACAGACGAAGATTATGAAGGGCTTTGCCTCTTTAAATATTGGAAGTAAAACAGTTTTCTGTCCAGAGCTACAAGCAGCTGCATCTGAGAGCCGTTCATTCACTCATCATTCCTACCCCTTGTGTGTGTTTTTTGTTTTCTGTTTTTTCCTGGCATCCCAGCGTCTGTGTGTTTTCGATCCTGTTTAGATGGGGAAGACGAGGAATCCTGAGAACGTGGAGTATTTCCAGCCTCCCATTAGGTTTCCTCTCTCCAGTTTGAGATACACTCGGTCTCCTTTCTCCATCTGGAGCAGAACCCCATTGCTGGCGGCCTCTCTGGTGACATCCTGGTCCCCGGCAAACGCTGAGATCATGGCCCATCCGTTCAGCATGAGGCTCACCTGCAGGGCCCAGAACAAAGGCTGTTACACAGGACTGATCATTACAGTGCAGTCCATATTGATACAGTGCCACCTCATAGCAATGCACAACTAAAGCAAGTGCAAACATTGTTAAAAAAGATCTGTCAAAGAAAGAAGTCTGGATTTAAAGGGTCTTAAATGGGATGGGGTGCATAGATGAGGGGTATGATCAGGGGGTGCAAAGATGAGTGGTACAATTGGGGTGGTGTAAAGATGAGGGGTATGATCAGGGGGTGCAAAGATGAGTGGTACAATTGGGGTGGTGTAAAGATGAGGGGTATGATCAGGGGGTGCAAAGATGAGTGGTACGATTGGGGTGGTGTAAAGATGAGGGGTATGATCAGGGGGTGCAAAGATGAGTGGTACGATTGGGGTGGTGTGAAGATGAGAGGTACAATTGGGGGGGAGGGTACAAAGACGAGAGGTACGGCAACCAAATGCCCATTCCACACAGTGTGAGAGATGAAGCACTGTTAAATACAAACAAAACTATATCATACAGTACTGATAAATACACTGGAATGTACACCAAATACACCAGTCAAACCTGCGTATTGCAATCTCTCAAGGGACCAGCTCAACACAATCATTACAGACAGGTGGGAATTACACAGTTTAACATTTCTACCAGGATTCATCACTGTAGTGGAGTCTTTAGACACATGGTCCTTCTGCACAGTTTGTCTTTATCAAATGGTTAACTGTAACTGAATACACCTGGTAAAATAAATGCATGATCTAAAACAATACATTTCTTATGAAAGTATACAGAAAAGTGCAGTTATTTACTGACAATGGCATACCTGTGCTTCTAATAATAGCATTAACACAGAGGCATTCAAATCTTAAGACGCATGGCCTATCTGTGATTAACATCGGGAAACTGAATAACCATACAGAGGCACCACATCTTGCAATGTAAAATATAGACACATGCTTGATATCTGTCTGCTTCAATGTAAACTTTTTACGCAGTTATTCAAATCTAATACAATCAAATCCCCTAACCTAAAAACATTGGCATGAAATGTATAAAAAGATTCATTAAACTGGCATTATGCATGCAGTGCCCCTGGACAGGGCTTGCCAACTCACTCCAAAAAAAAAAAAAAAAAAAAAAAAAGGCTTCATCTGTTAATGCTCTGTACCTGCAAATAGACTTTTACGGCTAGTTTTACACACCCTGATCAGCTCTAATCTTGGACTAATCGATCTAAATGAACACTAGGTAGTCTGAGATTAGTGCTGATCATGGTCTGTGAAACTAGCCGTTACTGTGGCAAATGTTAATATGCTAACTTCGACTGCAGTTACCCAGGCATGTAAAAAGCATACTGGTCTATATCTGTTATCATTATTCATTTAGTTTCCAATTGGGCCTATTAAACACAAATGAGTAACCGCAGCACATTATCTGGGTGCTGCAGTTAAGTGAGCAATTAAGAATGGAAGTATGTGTTAACACTGCAGTGCTCTGTGAACTGGAGGTTAGGCCTACGCCAATAGAAACGCGGCAGTAATGGGAGTGAAGCGGGTGCTTTGATCTATACGGTCCCTTAACAGGATTACTAAAATCAAATAGTAATCATGCGAAAAATAATTTGATCATTTTATATTCATGAACCCTTTCTTTTTTTCAGTGGTTACATTACTGTACATTTTTATTTTCAAATTAATCACCACTTTCCATTATAAAAAAACACTCGATGACCCATTCAAAAATCACTATGCGCCAAATGACCTTCTATTGACTTTTCAAGTGACACGGGTTGAAACTATAAGAAAACTGTGGCTATCAGTTCACACTGAGTCTCAAAGGCAAAAAAATAAATGTTAAACGCGTTTTTTTTTTTTTTTTTTTTTTTTTTAGGGAATAAAGAAACAAGTTTTCTGACCTGGATCGTCTGTCTGTTATACACTTTGACCACATGAAAATTGAAACTGTAAATCCCTTTTCGCGGAGCGATGAAAGTGCTTCTCTCCGTGTCAAAATTGCTCCCAACGTTCACGAGTACCTGTAGGGAGAAAATGGGTAAACTGTTAGAACAATCAAACAAGAACACGGTCTACAGAAACAGCAGCGATCGAAGACACCAGCTTTCAGAAAGAATCGGAACCCGTGGAAAAAATACATGTATGCAAAACGGAGAAGTGCTGTATCACCGTCTCGAAATCAGTCATTGCTGGTGTTTATTTGCATACAGCTCATTCATTTAGCGCAGTGGCATTTGGCTAAATTGTTCAGTTATGTTGAAAGCTGGAAATGCACACAACACAATGTCATGAGAAGCACGCATTGGCGGGTTCTTTCCTCTTTGATACAGGGTTATTATTTACCTGGTCGAAGTAGATGACCATAGTTCGGTTACTCATTTCCGAGGGTTCGTGGTTCGTGCTCCGAACAGAGGAGAACGCTACCTTGGCATTGCCCGACCGCACTGAGATGCCCAGAGCCGTCCCTGTTGTGTCCGAGGTGGGGTTAGAATCGCAAACCACCAGGCATTTCCCCTCCAGGACTATGGGTTCGGTTTCGTTCTGGCCGCACACTAGCCCAACTAGCCACACCACGCTCAGGAAAAGCACCAGCATGACGGCTGCTTCTTCGGTCTGCAGCTTTCAACAGATTGCAGTAACCCACTTCTAGACTCACAGATACAGCTCCTTATCTCTTTATCCAATCCAGATTTGAATGTTTTAAGATCTGTTGTTGTAGTTGTTGTTGTTGTTGTTTGTTTGTTTCTTCTTAATCTATGTTTTGATATCCTTTATTTATACGCTCCGGTTTAGTTTTGCGAGTGGGGGCTCTCTGATTTTTCCTTGCCCCCTGTGCGCGCTTGCTTGCTGACTGGCTTGCTTGCGTCTCCCTGCTTCTTGTGCTACTTTAAGGCTGGGTGAAATGACCCCTGAATTGTAGAAAGCGGCCCCTGGCTAGTCGATACACAGCTGAATACATAGCGCAGTGTCCGTCTGGTGCCGCTCTGAATTATTGACATGTGAGATATTAGAAGAGAAACACAAAGGCGAGCTTTCCGCTGCTCCCGCCTCACTCATTTTCATCAGCTCCCCAGGGCCCCAATCAAAGATTAGAACACTTCCACATTTCCAATCGCCTGCCAGCCCGCCTCCTGCGTGTGACGAGAGCTGTTTTTTTTTTTTTATAAGCGTGTTACAGGTGGATAAGATATCTAGCCCCAGATCAACGATGGAACCGAAGCTCTGATCATGAGAGTCCGCAGTCGAAAGCATCTTTTCTCGGGGTTGAAAGTAAACTGTGTGTCTCGGAGAAGGCAGATCGTTGTAGCAGCTTTGATTTCAAGAAAAATATCATCACTGAGACCTTTGAGAGCTTGTGAAATAAAATTTAAAAAGGCGCACAGGACTGCAATCAAGAACTGCGAAGAGCCATGTCCACAAAGTTAAATAAACGGATCCAGAACGATGGGCTTCGCTTATTTCCAAACGCATAATGTTATTTAAATTGGACATAGAGACCGAAGTGTCACACATGTCATGTTGGTCAATTAAATAATTACATTTTAGAAATCAAATGGCTTCTATGACATGATATCAGGCTGAAATACAATAAGATGAACAGCTCAATAAAACTCCTACCGATATAAGCAACAAAGCTTTGGTTCGCTCAGACATCTCTTTGTAGAGATGACAGAACGACCAGGGCGTGCTAGCTTTGAGCAAATAGAATCACAAGAGCAATATCGCTATGTCTACAAAACTAAATTAAAAACAAACCTCCAGCCCACGTCGAACACGCGTTCACGTCTGCTAGCGTATTAAATCAAATATAGTGTATGTGCCACTACGGGTACCCGCAGCCGGAGGTCTGAGATAACGTTTGATACTTCTGTTCTACAATATGGCATTTGACTTGAGTGGTGAAATAAGATTTCAAAATAAATATTCCCGCCGGAGTACGCGTGTCTAAGTTTTATCTCTGAGCATACACCGGGCTGTATCTAAAATACGATCATCTTTTGATAATTGTGGATATAATTTAAGTTAAAAATAGAGGGTTGACATTTGAACCAAATCAAAAGGACAGAAAAATATGTTTGGGATCAATCGACGTGGATTCCACGGTACAGATGTTGCCATGATTGAATAAGCTTATCTGCATTAGTTTCCGAAGACTTTTTTGTACTCATCTGTAACAATGATTGTTTGACAAGTGCATGTTGCTAGCAATGTCACTTAAATCCGAGAGACATTTACATTACCGTTGGTAGAATAAAGTATTAACCCTATGAAGTTGCGATATTTTATTCGATAGACCCAGCCATTTCAGCACCACAGGGGCTGGACAGCTCCGTTGTCAGCAATATGTTGAATACATGAGAACACAAGAACATTTGGGAACAAAAGTCGGCCATTCGGCCCATGTAAGCGCGTTAGGTTGCTAGTACCTAATTGATTTCAAAACTTGGTTACGTTGAGTCTTAATAACGGGTATAAAGGATAAAACATAAAGGAACCAAGTGTTTCTGTATTGGTTTCCCCGACCGAATTAACTGAGACAAAACCTTTTAACAATTCTGAAAGTTACATAGTACTTCAATCATACCCCCCCTCCCCTCCCCTCCCCCTCCCCCTCCCCTCCCCCCATTCTGTTCTTGCAGCGTTTCCTCGTCGCTCAGTCTTTCAAGTCCTTAAAGATCAGCGAGTAGATGGTCCTTCAGGCTGGAGGTTAATCACACCTGCGGATTATTACACGCAGTCCTGGGCAACACATCTTCATCACATCTTAACCGTTTGTCTTTTGGAGAATACACATAGACGCACCAAAAAACAAAACAAAACAACAAACAAATATTACATTTCACAGCGCCGATGTATAACTATTAAGGTGCGTTTAAATTCTTGCATAATTTATTTGTATTGTTTTTTAAAATGCGATTTGTCATTGTAGTCAGCAGTAATTTCTTTATATTAAAATGTACGGATATCTGCAGTATGCCGATTAAGTTATTTATTCTGATTGAATCATATTATCCATTGATATTAACGAACGCCAGTGTTTGCTATACAGCCAGTAGAAAGAGAAGCGCGCTACATAATACCCGATCCCTCAATAAACAGCTTCATCTTTTGTTTAGATAATTAATGTCATATTTAAACATTTAAGAACCTCAATCAAATATAATGCACCTACAACCCGACTCCCATACCGTGTGCGTATATATATATATATATATATATATATATATATATATATTTATATAGATATATACGTACTCAGTATATATTTTTAGAAAATTTAAACATAGATCTATATACATTAACAGAGTTTTTATAAGGTTTACAAACCGTTGGCAATGATACTATCGTCAGTGACTGCATATATAAATATGGCCTTAGTAATCATTTGTTGCAACGGTTATTGCGGCCAGTAGGTTCAAGGGTGTACGAGATATAGAATACAATATCTATATATAATATATTATATATATAATGTAATTTTATATATATATATTATCATATATATATATATATATATTATATATATATGAGGTTTGCTCCCATTATATATATATATATATAGATATCATAATGTATACGTAAAAAGACTCCCATTATCAGGTGTAATGTCTAATACTGCACTTTACGCATGTGGATCATGGAATGCCTACACTGCACATACTGTATTATCATACGGTGAGTGCATATATCATCCACTGCATTATCAGGGTAATGTATACACTGCACTCACTGCATTATTATTATTATTATTATTATTATTATTATTATTATTATTATTATTATTATTATTATTATTATTATTATTATTTGTAACATTTTTAATGTTATTTTAATAATTACACTAAGTATATTAACATGTAAATTGGCAGATATCTGTTCGAGTGGATGCACTGATGTAGAATTATAAAACTTTGTCCTGCAGACAGTAATGAAAATTGAAATACTATTTTAATAAAAACCAGATTTATTATTACAGTAAAAGAATTGCAGTTTAATTAAAGGGTTATTACGTTATTGATTTTCAGACTATTTTCTGCATGGTTATCATGATTAAAAGTATCTCCTTCAGCTTTTCGTTGTGTTCATTTAACCAAGTCTGCAAAGCAGATTAAGTTTACAAATCGTATTATCATAAACATTTTGGTACCTTCTCTAGAACACCATACCGGGTTTGTCCTGTGCAATTAAAACTCTTCAATTGAAGACCATTCTCTTTTCCTGGAACTGGATACCTACCTGTAAGTTGTTATGGAATGACCACGTTTATTCTCATGTATTACACCTTAGCAAATACAATCTTGCTAAATAAAGATACTTTCATTATTCATTTTAACATGTGCATTGAAAAATTAAACATATCAATAGCAATACAATGCAATATGTTCATTATTATTATTATTATTATTATTATTATTATTATTATTATTATTATTATATTATTATTATTTTATTTATTTTAATTCAATATTACATTTCACAGTGGACAAGAATTTTTTTTTCCTGTGTTGTCATATTTATTATTTTCTTTACACTGAGGAAGGCACAAGCAAACGTTTTTCTGCTTGTTTTATTTTCTAAAGCCTCGAATTACAATTTGTGAATGAGTGTTTCGTAGCCTATTTATAAAGGATAATATTTAAGTTGAAAATTTGAGACACAGCTGCAACACTTTTTAATACGACTGCAAGAATCTGTAATTCCATTTCTAGCTGTCCGCTTATTTGTTTTTATTAGTTTATAGGCCAGGCAGCAGATTGCAGTGTTTTTAATAAAGGGGAAAATGGTCCCTTAACAACACAGTGATTTGAAATGAAGCCTTAATAATAGACAATGTGGGTTCTGCATTTTAAAGATTGCGTACTCTAGATACACATACTGTATGTGAATGTCAATTTCCTCTACATTGACTTAATGGCAGCTTTATTGAATATTTCAATGTTCTAGATCAACACAGAACTAGAATTATGACTAATTTCTGAGGTGTCTAATAGGTCATTCAACCCCTGTTATATCACCTTTTAGAGCAAGTGGCTGTTTCCTTGTATGTTTTTCTCACCCACACCGAACCTAATGGCGGTCACTCGATACTTCTATTAATAATAAAAGAGCTGACCCGGGTTTCTAGGGACATGCAATTACCAGCCAAGATGAAATACAAATGGTCCCCAATCTTGTCTTTTAACAGCTACATGAATAGTTTAAGGCGGTAATAAAACCATGTCTTAACAACAAGGTGCCAATATGGGAGCCATGTCTGCCTGCTTACCTCTCTCACAGCAAGCCTGACATCAGCAGCAAGCAACTGTGTGGGATTAATAGAGGGTAGCCTTGGGATCACCCTGATACAAGTTTACCACAGTATTTGGGATCAGTCATTCATCAGTTTCAGTCATTTGTCAATTTTCCCCCATGCATTTATCATAGTCTACCAAGGTTAGCCATTAAAAAAAAAAAGATATGCTTTACCACAACTTTCTGGGCTTTACAGTGCTTACCGATGCTTAGCCATGCTTTTACTCTGCCTTATTACACTTAGTCATGCTTTTACTCTGCTTTATCACACTTAGCTATGCTTTTACTGTGGGAACGTCTATAAGGTCAGAGCTGTGGTTTAAGATGAAGAAATACTAACACTTTGTTTCCAGGCTGGACGGACCCCAAACCAAACACCCAGACTGTCTGTATGGCAGATTATAACAATGGGAGCAGGCATAAGATATTTAATAATAATAATAATAATAATAAATAATAATAATAATAATAATAATAATTTCATTAATCTCTCACTGAACCTGCAGTTTGGAAAGCCTAACCAAAGCTCTGCTGTGCTCCAGTCAGTCATTTGCATTTGTTACGTAAATAAAGAATTTGGTTCATGAAAAATTGAAGGACCATTACAAGTAGTGTCAGGCTTATACATTATAAATGATGCAAAAAGCTCACAGCCACACTATGAACCAGCCAATTATATCTGTCAGGACTTCTGAAGTGAATAAAGGAAATGAAGCTCAATGAGATTAGAGGGATGGGAGAAAAAAGGACTTCTGTCACTACTGAAGAACAAAAGCAAACTTAACACGTATATACATGCACTCACAGACACTCATAAACACAGACACAAACACACACACACGCACGCACAGACACTCATAAACACAGACACAAACACACACACACACGCACAGACATTCATAAACACACACACACACACACACGCACACACGCACGCACACTCATAACACAGACACAAACACACACACACGCACACTCATAAACACAGACACAAACACACACACACGCACGCACAGACACTCATAAACACACACAAACACACACACACACACACACAGACACGCATAAACACAGACACAAACACACACACACGCACGCACAGACACACATACACACAGACACAAACACACACACACACGCACGCACAGACACTCATAAACACAGACACAAACACACACACACGCACGCACAGACACTCATAAACACAGACACAAACACACACGCACGCACACACACACACACAAACACACACACACACACACACACGCACAGA